>NC_084568.2:32587500-32675000 GCF_033978685.3 Nerophis lumbriciformis | reverse complement strand
GGTTCACCTGCCTCTGGTTAGTGGTCGGCACGCTCAGCTGCTGTCAACCACTAATCAGAGAGCTATTTATTCACCTTGCTCGCCACGCTCAGTCTGGCTTCATTGTTTGCTTCTTGCTACAGTTACGTGAGTATTCCTTATCTCTAGTCCAGGGGTCACCAACGCGGTGCCCGTAAGGTTCAGATGAGTCGCTCACTGGCCTGTTCTAAAAATAGCTCAAATAGCAGCACTTACCAGTGAGCTGCCTCTATTTTTTAAATTTTATTTATTTACTAGCTCGCTTTGCTCGACATTTTTAATTCTAAGAGAGACAAAACTCAAATAGAATTTGAAAATCCAAGAAAATATTTTAAAGACTTGGTCTTCACTTGTTTAAATAAATTCATGTTTTTGTTTACTTTGCTTCTTATAACTTTCAGAAAGACAATTTTAGAGAAAAAAATACAACCTTAAAAATGATTTTAGGATTTTTAAACACATATACCTTTTTAGCTTTTAAATTCTTTCCTCTTCTTTCCTGACAATTTAAATCAATGTTCAAGTAATTATTATTTTTTTTTATTGTAAAGAATAATAAACACATTTTAATTTAATTCTTCATTTCAGCTTCTGTTTTTTCGACGAAGAATATTTGTGAAATATTTCTTCAAACTTATTATGATTAAAATTCAAAAAAAATATTCTGGCAAATGTAGAAAATCTGTAGAATCAAATTTAAATCTTATTTCAAAGTCTTTTGAATTTATTTTAAAATATTTGTTCTGGAAAATCTAGAAGACGTGTTTGTTAGAAATATAGCTTGGTCCAATTTGTTATATATTCTATCAAAGTGCAGATTGGATTTTAACCTATTTAAAACATGTCATCAAAATTCTAAAATTAATCTTAATCAGGAAAAATTACTAATGATGTTCCATAAATTATTTTTTTTAAATTTTTTCAAAAAGATTTGAATTAGCTAGTTTTTCTCTTCTTTTTTTCGGTTGGATTTTGAATTTTAAAGAGTCGAAATTGAAGATAAACTATGTTTCAAAATTACATTTTTTTCGTGTTTTCTCCTCTTTTATAAAAATGTTAGTGGCTAGTTAGTTAAAATGGGATATTGTGATTTCACAAGACTGTCTTAGAAGTGATCATTTGAAAATGTTCAATTTGAAAAATGTGCACTTAGAGAAAATATAAAAATAAAGTGTTGCATATTGATATTTATCTGTTTCTATATATATTTAATGTGAGAAATAATTAAGATGATCAGTGTTTCCACAAATATAAATACCATTAATTATTAATAATAACACAGAGTTAAAGGTAAATTGAGCAAATTGGCTATTTCTGGCAATTTATTTACCGTATTTTTCGGAGTATAAGTCGCACCGGAGTATAAGTCGCACCTGCCAAAAATGCTTAATAAAGAAGAAGAAAAACATATATAAATCGCACTGGAGCCCGGCCAAACTATGAAAAAAACTGCGACTTATAGTCCGAAAAATACGGTAAGTGTGTATCAAACTGGTAGCCCTTCGCATTAATCAGTACCCAAGAAGTAGCTCTGTGTTTCAAAAAGGTTGGTGACCCCTGCTCTAGTTTATGCCAAGTGTTAACTTTAGCGTCCAGTGCGATCGGCGCGTTTTTTCCTCCGGCTTGTTTTCCGTTTTTGGTACTTGTTTGATTTCGACAAATAAATCATGTTCCTACCTACACGTCCTGTCCGGAGTGGTCCGTCTGCACCTCGGGGAAAGGTACCCTGCAGTAAAATGCGACCCAATCGTTACAATTTGGAACATCCCACAGGTGAACAGGCTAATTGGGAACAGGTGGGTGCCATGATTGGGTATAAAAGCAGCTTCCATGAAATGCTCGGTCATTCACAAACAAGGATGGGGCGAGGGTCACCACTTTGTCAACAAATGCGTGAGCAAATTGTCCAGCAGTTTAAGAACAACATTTCTCAACGAGCTATTGCAAGGAATTTAGGGATTTCACCATCTACGGTCCGTAATATAATCAAAAGGTTCAGAGAATCTGGAGAAATCACTGCATGTAAGTGATGATATGACGGACCTTCGGTCCCTCACGCGACACTGCATCAAAAAGCGACATCAGTGTGTAAAGGATATCACCACAAGGGCTCAGGAACACTTCAGAAAACCACTGTCAGTAACTGCAATTGGTCGCTACATCTGTAAGTGCAAGTTAAAACTCTACTATGCAAAGCGAAAGCCATTTATCAACAACACCCAGAGACGCCGCCGGCTTCGCTGGGCCCGAGCTCATCTAAGATGGACTGATGCGAAGTGGAAAAGTGTTCTGTGGTCTGACGAGTCCACATTTCAAATTGTTTTTGTAAACTGTGGACGTCATGTCCTCCGGACCAAAGAGGAAATGAACCATCCGGATTGTTCTAGACCCAAAGTTCAAAAGGCAGCATGTGTGATGGTATGGGGGTGTATTAGTGCCCAAGGCATGGGTAACTTACACATCTGTGAAGGCACCATTAATGCTGAAAGGTACATACAGGTTTTGGAGCAACATATGTTGCTATCCAAGCAACGTTATCATGGACGCCCCTGCTTATTTCAGCAAGACAATGCCAAGCCACGTGTTACAACAGCGTGGCTTCATAGTAAAAGAGTGCGGGTACTAGACTAGCCTGCATGTAGTCCAGACCTGTCTCCCATTGAAAATGTGTGGCGCATTATGAAGCCTAAAATACCACAACGGAGACCCCCGGACTGTTGAACAACTTAAGCTGTACATCAAGCAAGAATGGGAAAGAATTCCACCCGAAAAGCTTCAAAAATTGGTCTCCTCAGTTCCCAAACGTTTACTGAGTGTTGTTAAAAGGAAAGGCCATGTAACACAGTGGTAAAAATGCCCCTTTTTTGCAATGTGTTGCTGCCATTAAATTCTAAGTTAATGATTATTTGCAAAAAAAAAGAAGTTTCTCAGTTGGAACATTAAGTATCTTTGCAGTCTATTCAATTGAATATAAGTTGAAAAGAAATGTGCAAATCATTGTATTCTGTTTTTATTTACGAATTACACAACGTGCCAACTTCACTGGTTTTGGGTTTTGTAAATGGAGTTTTTTGTCCGTGGTTTTATTGCTATACGATATGCAAGTTAAGTAAATACTATTCAGAGAAAAAACAACAGTCAAGGCCAAATATTCGTACTATTATCAGTGATGCTCTGGTCAACACAAGGTTGACGGATGATCGATGATATAAAATGGAATAAACGGGCAATTAGATGACTCTAAACCAGGCGTGTCCAAAGTGACCACAGAACATTCCTCCAAAAGGTCTTATCTTTGTCCTTGTCATGTCAGATGAAACAAAAATTGAGCTGTTTGGCCACAATACCCAGCAATATGTTTGGATTTGGATTTACTCCTATTTAACAAAACTTTTTTTTTTCGGGAAAGTACTTTATGATAATATTAAAGGCCTACTGAAACCCACTACTACCGACCACGCAGTCTGATAGTTTATACATCAATGATGAAATCTTAACATTGCAACACATGCCAATACGGCCGGGTTAGCTTACTAAAGTGCAATTTTAAATTTCGCGCGAAATATCCTGCTGAAAACGTCTCGGTATGATGACGTCAGCGCGTGACGTCACGGATTGTAGAGGACATTTTGGGACAGCATGGTGGCCAGCTATTAAGTTGTCTGTTTTCATCGCAAAAATTCCACAGTATTCTGGACATCTGTGTTGGTGAATCTTTTGCAATTTGTTCAATGAACAATGGAGACAGCAAAGAAGAAAGCTGTAGGTGGAGAGCGGTGTATTGCGGGCGGCTGCAGCAACACAAACACAGCCGGTGTTTCATTGTTTACATTCCCGGAAGATGACAGTCAAGCTTTACCATTGGCCTGTGGAGAACTGGGACAACAGAGACTCTTACCAGGAGGACTTTGAGTTGGATGCGCAGACGCGGTACCGTGAGTACGCTTCCAAACATTTGATCGCTTGCCCGTACGTGCGTGCCGCTATGTGCGTGTCACGTACGTAACTTTGGGGACTTTGGGGAAATATATGTGCTGTATGAACTTTGGGGAGGTGAACGGTACTTTGGGCTGTGGGATTGAGTGTGTTGTGCAGGTGTTTGAGTTGTATTGGCGGGTTATATGGACGGGAGGGGGGAGGTGTTTGTTATGCGGGATTAATTTGTGGCATATTGAATATAAGCCTGGTTGTGTTGTGACTAATAGAGTATATATATGTCTTGTGTTTATTTACTGTTTTAGTCATTCCCAGCTGAATATCAGGTCCCACCCGCCTCTCACAGCATCTTCCCTATCTGAATCGCTCCCACTGCCTTCTAGTCCTTCACTCTCACTTTCCTCATCCACAAATCTTTCATCCTTGCTCAAATTAATGGGGAATTCGTCGCTTTCTCGGTCCGAATCGCTCTCGCTGCTGGTGGCCATGATTGTAAACAATGTACGGATGTGAGGAGCTCCACAACCTGTGACGTCACGCTACTCGTCTTCTACTTCCGGTACAGGCAAGGCTTTTTTTAATCAGCGACCAAAAGTTGCGAACTTTATCGTCGATGTTCTCTACTAAATCCTTTCAGCAGAAATATGGCAATATCGCAAAATGATCAAGTATGACACATAGAATGGACCTGCTATCCCCGTTTAAATAAGAAAATCACATTTCAGTAGGCCTTTAAAGTTTAAAATGCATACAACTACATGCAGTACATATATTTTTTTTAATCGGTCATTTAGTTTAAAAGTGTGTTATTGACACATTGATTCGCCGGCCATTAAGTAAATATATAAACGTGATGAATCCAGAAATCGGATTGGACTACGACATACTTGCCAACCCTCCCGGATTTTCCGGGAGACTCCCGAAATTCAGCGCCTCTCCCGAAAACCTCCCGGGACAAATTTTCTCCCAAAAATCTCCCGAAATTCAGGCGGACTCAGGTCCTCCACAATATAAAAAAGCGTACCTGCCCAATCACGTTATAACTATAGAATGATGGAGGGCGAGTTCTTGGTTTCTTATGTGGGTTTATTGTTAGGCAGTTACATTAACGTCCTTCCAGCGTGGCAACAACGCACAACAACAGCAGTCACGTTTTTGTATACCGTAAAGCAGTTTGTCTGCCGTAAACAGCAATGTTGTGACACTCTTAAACAGGACAATACTGCCATCTAGTGCATTTGATGAAAGCACTTTTGTGCGTGCCACACAGCAATGCCTCATCAGAGAGGGTGTTCAGCATGGTTCGAAAAATAGTGACAGAGAATAGAACAAGGATGGACAACTCAACCCTTAACTCAACAATGAGTAGATGAGTGTTATGTGTGTGTATATGTGTAAATAAATGAACACTGAAATTCAAGTATTTATTTTATATATATATATATATATATATATATATATATATATATATATATATATATATATATATATATATATATATATATGTATAGCTAAAATTCACTGAACGTCAAGTATTTCTTATATATATATATATATATATATATATATATATATATATATATATATATATATATATATATATATATATATATATATATGAAATACTTGACTTGGTGAATTCTAGCTGTAAATATACTCCTCCCCTTTTAGCCACGACCCCAACCACGCCCCCGTCCCACCCGACCACGCCCACCCCTCCCCCTTCCCCCCACCTCCCGAAATCGGAGGTCTCAAGGTTGGCAAGTATGCATTAAGTAAATATATAAACGTGATGAATCCAGAAGTCGGATTGGACTACGATCATCCTAATCAAAGATAATTACTACAAATTAAATCATCAAATGCCTCATTATTGGTGTTTCCACAAAATTCCGTGTTTTAATACCGTTTCCCGCGAAGTGGAAGGATGAGTTACAACCGAGGCTAGGCAAAAAGTCCCTTCACAACTTTGAGAAAAACCGTGGCTTACCCAGGTTTTATAGCCCAAAATAAATATGAACAAATGGATGCCAGTCATAAAATCAATCCCAACACTAATGGCATGCTTTGGGAAAATATTCTCAGCAGGCAAATTTATTGCCCAGAATTTTTTCTTTTTCTTTCCACGGTTAAAGATGCAATGAGAGCATTTCTAAGTCCACACTGAAGTGTGATCAAAGCTTTCAGTTTGACGATATATCATTCGTCTCAAGTGGGACCTGTCGGCACACCACTAAAACGCTAAAGTCACTAACGTCTCACGGAATTAGCACAACTGGACATATTGATCACATTTTTTGTCACTGTACCAAGGATCTTATGAGATTTGAGGATAGGCGGGGGAAGGCCAATAAAGGGGGAGGCGAGTGATGGAAGGTGATTTGATGCATCCAAGGACGCGGGTCATGGAGGGTTTTACGTGTTGCTAGGGAGTGAGAACCAGCGGCATGGCCTGCCGTCTCCTCCGTGTGACCGCAGCCTTATCTCCGGCAAAAGTGGACCGTGCAGAATTCAGGCAAAACTGAGTTTTGGAGCAATAAAACAAACTGAAGACAAAACAAAACGAATATTGATATAACCTCTGTGTTTTTTCCTGACCTAACGTATAATCCGCTCCACCCTGGTATTGAGCTATTGACTATATATCTATCAGTGACGTGCAGTCACTAGAGGCAGGTGAGGCCCCGCCTCACCTGCCATCATGGAAAGAAAAAAAATGTAAAAAGAAAAAAAAAAATTAAATTGTTATATGTATCCAGTGATTATACTATAAAGTTATTTTCCATTTAACTTCACCAGTTTTAGATTATTTTTATTAAAAATCGCTGAATTTTCACATTCGCCGTTCACATACTGAGAAGAGACGGTGCGGTGATCAGCAGCCAGTTGAGGCACGTCACTCAGTGCCTCAACATGGATTGCGCAATGACTCGGCTAACTGCTGGCCTGCTGTGCAGTGAGACTGTATTGCTATATGAATTATGTTATACATTTCCATAGTTTAGTTAGCTGAGGTATATAATGTACAGTGTATTTTGTCAACAACTGTATGTGTGTAAAGTATTTCTTGTGCTGAGCGATCATAAAACGGCTGCAAAAGACGCACTGGCTGAGGCTCGCCTCCTGCACCCCCGCCGTAGAATTGTTATATCAACTAAAGCCCACACTTAAACTTTCCACGTGCAAGATTGAATCTATTTAAAAAAGTTATTTCATAAGAAGCCAACAAGTGCAAAAACAATAATGTTCGTGTTGGAGGAGTTGTGAATGACTGCAGGGACACAACATTAGATACACCTGCAGACTGCAGGTGTACCTAATTCACAATTCCTCCAACACGAACATTATTGTTTTTGCACTTTTTGGTTTCTTATTAAATAACTTTTGTAACCTATTTTCATGGGCTTTCTTCTTTGTGATGTTAAGTTCCTGTTATGCGCTGTTATACAGTATATGCCTTGAGCTCTTATTTTGAAGGCGCTAAGAGCGGAAGTAATGTCACGTTGCGGAGGTTTTTGAAAGAAGGTAAGAGTGTCCGCCCTGAGATCGGTAGGTTGTGAGTTCAAACCCCGGCCGAGTCATACCAAAGACTATAAAAATGGGACCCATTTCCTCCCTGCTTGGCACTCAGCATCAAGGGTTGGAATTGGGGGTTAAATCACCAAAAATGATTCCCGGGTGCGGCCACCGCTGCTGCTCACTGCTCCCCTCACCTCCCAGGGGGTGATCAAGGGTGATGGGTCAAATGCAGAGAATAATTTCGCCACACCTAGTGGGTGTGTGACAATCATTGGTACTTTAACTTTAACTTTAACTTTAAAGTGGTCCTCGTGTAAACTGGAGCCTCCGTGTTTGTTATTTTGTAGTTTCATACAGTATAGGCGACATTTATAAACCCTCGGTTACACTTTTTTTTAAATAGATTCAATCTTGCACATGGAAAGTTTAAGTGAGGGCTTTAGTTGCGGCGCATGGACTTCATTTATAAGTAAAGGTAAGACCATAATAACGTTTTATTTATTAAATGTGCTTTTTTGTGTGCTACAGTTTGTATGTGTAAAGTTAAAGTTAAGTTAAAGTACCAATGATTGTCACACACACACTAAGTGTAATGAAATTTGTCCTCTGCATTTGACCCATCCCCTTGATCACCCCCTGGGATGTGAGGGGAGCAGTGGACAGCAGCGGCGCCGCGCCTGGGAATCATTTTTGGTGATTTAACCCCCAATTCCAACCCTTGATGCTGAGTGCCAAGCAGGGAAGAATGCTGGTATGAGCTTTTAAACATAACCCGTTAACTGCTGCCAATCAAATGGTGAATAAGATACTCTTTAGGGTTCATATGTTTGTAAATCTGACTGTGATGAAGTCAGTGCCTCACCAGCCATCAACCGCACCGCACGTCACTGATATCTATATATAAATATGTATATATTAGTGGTATGCATCTTCGGGCGCCACACGATTCGATTCAATACCTGGGGGTAACGATTCCATTCAGAATCGATCTCAATTCAAAAATAAATACTTTTTAATAACATTGGGTGCCAGTTGTACGATTAACTACATTCCTCCATGAAATAAATAAACAACTCTGATACATTTCCATATTATTTACAAACCCCGTTTCCATATGAGTTGGGAAATTGTGTTAGATGTAAATATAAACGGAATACAATGATTTGCAAATCATTTTCAACCCATATTCAGTTGAATATGCTACAAAGACAACATATTTGATGTTCATACTGATAAACTTTTTTTTTTTTTTTTTTCAAATAATCATTAACTTTAGAATTTGATGCCAGCAACACGTGACAAAAAAGTTGGGAAAGGTGGCAATAAATACTGATAAAGTTGAGGAATGCTCATCAAACACTTATTTGGAACATCAGGCTAATTGGGAACAGGTGGGTGCCATGATAGGGTATGAAAACAGCTTCCCAAAAAATGCTCAGTCTTTCACAAGAAAGGATGGGGCGAGGTACACCCCTTTGTCCACAACTGCGTGAGCAAATAGTCAAACAGTTTAAGAACAATGTTTCTCAAAGTGCAACTGCAAGGAATTTAGGGATTTCAACATCTACGGTCCATAATATCATCAAAAGGTTCAGAGAATCTGGAGAAATCACTCCACGTAAGCGGCATGGCCGGGAACCAACATTGAATGACCGTGACCTTCGATCCCTCAGACGGCACTGTATCAAAAACCGACATCAATCTCTAAAGGATATCACCACATGGGCTCAGGAACACTTCAGAAAACCACTGTCACTAAATACAGTTGGTCGCTACATCTGTAAGTGCAAGTTAAAGCTCTACTATGCAAAGCAAAAGCCTTTTATCAACAACATCCAGAAACGCCGCCGGCTTCTCTGGGCCCGAGATCATCTAAGATGGACTCATGCAAAGTGGAAAAGTGTTCTGTGGTCTGACGAGTCCACATTTCAAATTGTTTTTGGAAATATTCGACATCGTGTCATCCGGACCAAAGGGGAAGCAAACCATCCAGACTGTGGGGGTGTATTTGTGCCCAAGACATGGGTAACTTACACATCTGTGAAGGCACCATTAATGCTGAAAGGTACATACAGGTTTTGGAACAACATATGCTGCCATCTAAGCTCCGTCTTTTTCATGGACGCAAATGCTTATTTCAACAAGACAATGCCAAGCCACATTCAGCACGTGTTACAACAGCGTGGCTTCGTAAAAAAAGAGTGCGGGTACTTTCTTGGCCCGCCTGCAGTCCAGACCTGTCTCCCATCGAAAATGTGTGGCGCATTATGAAGCGTAAAATACGACAGCGGAGACCCCGGACTGTTGAACGACTGAAACTCTACATAAAACAAGAATGGGAAAGAATTCCACTTTCAAAGCTTCAACAATTAGTTTCCTCAGTTCCCAATCGTTTATTGAGAAGAAAAGGTGATGTAACACAGTGGTGAGCATGCCCTTTCCCAACTACTTTGGCATGTGTTGCAGCCATGAAATTCTAAGTTAATTATTATTAGCAAAAAAAAATATCTTGTCTTTGTTGTGCATTCAATTGAATATGGGTTGAAAATGATTTGCAAATCATTGTATTCCGTTTATATTTACATCTAACACAATTTCCCAACTCATATGGAAATGGGGTTTGTAAAAGAAAACTGGTTTTGTTGAATTAAAGGCTACCCAAACATTTAATAAAGCCAAATGCAACAAGAGAAGTATATTTTCCAAAGTAAATCTCTACAGAAAATTTGGGCATCTACGTCGACAATGTGATTTGCCTGGCTGGACAGGACAGATTAAAAAAAAAAAATAAAAAAAAATATATATATATTTTTTTTTAATCGATTAAGAATATCGTTACAAATAAGAATCGCGAGTCATTCCAAAAACTTTTTTTAAACAACCCTGATATATTGCCTATTATTTGCGCACTACTGACTTGTCATGCACCAAAAATTCGTCCCCCGAAAAATGACTTTTCTCACCAAAACTGGATTTTCCTGCGCACGCAAATGACGTAGCTCGCCCAAAGATGACGTGAAAGTCGCCATTTTGAAAAGACTAGACTCCAAACGGGTTCCAACGACCTCCTGATGTGGCCTGAATCTGATCCGAAGCACTTTGGAGTGTTTGGACTGGCAACCAAATGTTCTGTTTCACATGAGGCCAAAGACATCCGATTTGGCGTGGGCCATATTTTAATTGCAATATTGGTAGCAGACAGACGTTTCTTGTCAAATAACATGTACAGCTCATGCGATGGCAAAAGAAGTCCTCGGTTTCTTTTAAGTTTTGAATAGAAAACCTCTTGAAGGATAGCATAGTTCAGCCATGAAATAATCAGGGGCGTTCAGGTGAGCCAGGGTTGACAGGCAGCTCGTCGATACGGCACTCAGGTCAAAATGTGAGCCTCAATCCGGCAGGTAATCGATAAAAAAAAAAAGATAAGGGAGGTCAGTGACACAACGTGAATGTCTTTTTCTCGCACCTTGAAGGAAAAGACATCCACTTGAACAAGGCCCATTATCTACAGGACAATGAAGGCTTGCAAGCTGGAGCCTATCATAGCTGCCATTGTGCCAGGGCCAAGGATTATTCCAAGAGTCCATTCAGGGTTCAAACTCAGTTGGAACAGTAAATAACATTTATTGATATATATATATATATATATATATATATATATATATATATATATATATATATGTATGTGTGGGGAAAAAAATCACAAGACTATTTCATCTCTACAGGCCTCTACAGGAGAATCTCCTGACGATTGAGGGTACCCCCCTCATGAAACAGGCCTGTAGAGATGAAATAGTCTTGTGATTTTTTTCCCCACACATACATATATTGCGCTCTACTACGGTATCGAGCACTATTTTTTGGATAACCTTATTAAGACATATATATATATATATATATATATATATATATATATATATATATATATATATATACACTGTATTTTTTAAGTACGCTGTAAAAAAAAAACTGTCACCAGAATTTTCGTGTAAAACATGTTTTTCCCACATTTCAGGGTAAAAATAATTTTTCGCTAGAATTTTACTGTAAATTGTACGTTGGATTTTACAATATATTACTGTAAATGGAAAAACAGTACCATTGTTTTTTTGTTTTTCTGCTAACTGAGCCGCCAGTTGTTTTTTTTTTACCATATAAAAAAAAATGTGGTACCGTTTTTCCGTTTACAGTAATACACTGTAAAACGACAACGTGAGATTTTACGCTTAAAAAAACAACAAAAAATGGCATGTTACGGTAAATGGAAAAACGGTACCACGGTAAAAAACAACAACAACTGGTAGCTCAATTGTACCAGTTTTTTTACAGAACAAAATGGCCTCTCAGTCCTTAGAAAATTGCTGTAAAATTTGCGGTGTTTTTATTTACAATGAGATAAAAGATTGTAAAAATATATTCCAATTGAAAAAAATAGAACAATAAGATCATATGGACAGCCATACGTGTTTACATTTTGCTTTATATTTATTATTTTACTTTGTTTTGTATCATCCCGTGAGGTGTATATTACTTATTTTGTTTTTTTTGTTCGGTTTGTACTTCATGAAGTTTTGCACTTGTGTTTTTTTGAGTGTTTTTTTTTTGTTTGTTTTCATTATATTTGGATGTAATTGTTGGTTTATATGATATTATTAAGTAAAACTACGTATTATGTTGAAGGGGGCAGGAAAATATAAGATTTTTCTTCATCCTGCTCCTTCTCAGGCATTGGTGTGTAAATGTAAAATTGAATAATTGTGGTATAATTGTCTATTGATCAAAGATGCACATCAATGAAGGAGATAAATAAAAATGAAATGAAATGAAATGAAACATATTACTGTAAATGGAAAAACGGTGGCACGTTTTTTTTTTTTTAATTTGTGGCAATTGAGCTGCCAGTTGGTTTTTAAAAAATAATTTTTCCATTTACAGTAATACACCGTAAAACGACAACGTGAGATTGTATGCTTAAAAAAAACGGCAACATGTTACGGTAAATGGAAAAAACAGTACCACTGTTTTTTTACGGGAAAGAAATTGCATCTTAGTCGCCAGAATTTTACTGTAAAATGTGTGTTTTTATGTACAACATATTACTGTAAATGGAAAAACAGTGGCGCTGTTTTTTTTTTTCAAATTTTCGGATATTGAGCAGCCAGTTTTTTTGGACCATGGTACCGTTTTTCCATTTACTGTAATACACCCTAAAACAACTGTAAATTGTACACTAAAAAACTGGTAGGTTATTTGGCATAACTTTACTGTAGTTTTTTACAACATTTTACTGTAAATGGAAAAACGGTGGCACGGTTTTTGTTTATAATTTGCAGCAATTGAGCTGCCAGTTGTTTTTTTTACCCTGGTACCGTTTTCCCATTTACAGTAATACAATATAAAACAACAACCGTAGACTTTACTCTAAAATATGGCAGCTTATTTGATGGAATTTTACTGTAAAATATACAGTGGTTTTTTTTGTTTTTTTTTACAACATATTACGGTAAATGGAAAAACAGTACAGTACTTTTTTTAAATTTCTGGAAACTAGGTTGCTAAATTTTTTTTTTAACCATCTGGACAATTTGATAACGTTTTTCCGTTTACAGTAATACACCGTAAAAACATCAGTTGATTTTACATAAAAATAAATTGCATCTCAGTCGACAGGATTTTACTGTAAAATATACAATGTTTTTTCTAACAAAATCATGGTAAATTAAAAAAAAAAAACAGTAATATTTTTTTTAATGGAAAAAATGGCATCTTCGTCGCCAGAATTTTACTGTAAAATTTGCAACGTTTTTTTTTTTTTTTTTACCACATATTACTGTAAATGGAAATAGTCGCATTTTTTTTTTTAACTATCTGGCAATTGAGCTGCCAGTTTTTAATTTTTTATTTTTTTTACCGTGGTATCGTTTTTCTGTTTACAGTAATACACCATGTGTACCAGGTACCAGGTGATGAGAGAGCATGATGGTTTCCTTGAACCGCTTCCTTAGTTCGATCGTTTGAATTTGTTACTGTCTGAACCGATGATTTTGCCGTTGTCCCGGTCCATGATGTGGTTATTTATTTTGCAATGATCTGATATGGCTGATTTTAAAGGGGAACATTATCACCAGACCTATGTAAGCGTCAATATATACCTTGATGTTGCAGAAAAAAGACCATATATTTTTTTAACCGATTTCCGAACTCTAAATGGGTGAATTTTGGCGAATTAAACGCCTTTCTAATATTCGCTCTCGGAGCGATGACATCACAACGTGATGTCACATCGGGAAGCAATCCGCCATTTTCTCAAACACCGAGTCAAATCAGCTCTGTTATTTTCCGTTTTCCGTACCTTGGAGACATCATGCCTCGTCGGTGTGTTGTCGGAGGGTGTAACAACACGAACAGGGACGGATTCAAGTTGCACCAGTGGCCCAAAGATGCGAAAGTGGCAAGAAATTGGACGTTTGTTCCGCACACTTTACCGACGAAAGCTATGCTACGACAGAGATGGCAAGAATGTGTGGATATCCTGCGACACTCAAAGCAGATGCATTTCCAACCATAAAGTCAAAGAAATCTGCCGCCAGACCCCCATTGAATCTGCCGGAGTGTGTGAGCAATTCAGGGGCAAAGGACCTCGGTAGCATGGCAAGCAATGGCGGCAGTTTGTTCCCGCAGACGAGCGAGCTAAACCCCCTGGATGTCTTGGCTCACACCGTCCCTTATGCCACCGAAGATGATCAAGAGAAGAATATCGACCCTAGCTTCCCTGGCCTGCTGACATCAACTCCAAAACTGGACAGATCAGCTTTTAGGAAAAGAGCGCGGATGAGGGTATGTCTACAGAATATATTAATTGATGAAAATTGGGCTGTCTGCACTCTCAAAGTGCATGTTGTTGCCAAATGTATTTCATATGCTGTAAACCTAGTTCATAGTTGTTAGTTTCCTTTAATGCCAAACAAACACATACCAATCGTTGGTTAGAAGGCGATCGCCGAATTCGTCCTCGCTTTCTCCCGTGTCGCTGGCTGTTGTGTCGTTTTCGTCGGTTTCGCTTGGTTCAAACCGATATGGCTCAATAGCTTCAGTTTCTTCTTCAATTTCATTTTCGCTACCTGCCTCCACACTACAACCATCCGTTTCAATACATGCGTAATCTGTTGAATCGCTTAAGCCGCTGAAATCCGAGTCTGAATCCGAGCTAATGTCGCTATAGCTTGCTGTTCTTTCCGCCATGTTTGTTTGTGTTGGCATCACTATCTGACGTCACAGGAAAATGGACGGGTGTATATAACGATGGTTAAAATCAGGCACTTTGAAGCTTTTTTTAGGGATATTGCGTGATGGGTAAAATTTTGAAAAAAACTTCGAAAAATTTAATAAGCCACTGGGAACTGATTTTTAATGGTTTTAACCATTCTGAAATTGTGATAATGTTCCCCTTTAAGATTTCCTTTTTGGATTTTTTGTCACACCGCGGTGAGGGATGTCTTGTCTTGGTTTTTTCTGTCTTGTGATGTGCATGTTTTAGTTTGAAAAGTAACTCTCCTCTCGTTTCAGGTCACTTGCCCTTCCTTTTGTGTCATCAGTCTGACGTCATCCCGATTCCCTGATTGTTTCCACCTGTTCCCTATTACCCTCATGTGTTATATAAGCCCACTCCTCCTTTTGTTCTGTGCCAGATTGTTTCGTTTATTCGTGCTCTCTAGCTTCCATGTCCCTGTCCATGCCTTGTCTTGCCTCGTCTTGTGATTAAGTTCCTTGATCCTGAATCCCTTCGTTGCTATTTTGAGTTTTCCTTTCTTCCTCCTCAGCAGAGTGATTTTTTGTTATTTAGTTTATTCAGCCGAAGTGGTGAGTTTCAGTTATTTTTCATTCTTTCCTCAAATTTTTGAGTGACAATTTTTGTTAAAACTTTATTAGATTAGATAGTGTAGAATTTTTCATAGCTGTTGTTTCTTCCTCCTGTTGGAGCGTTTTTTTGTTTATACATTTCATAGCATATACGGCGCCAATTATAGTTCGTCTTTGCTTTTGTGTTTTCCTCCGTTCGGAGTGATTTTTGGTCCTTTTGGAACCTTTTTTGCCGATTAGTTTTTGGTTAAAATTGATATTGTAATCCTTGACTTTGGAGGTGAACGGAAGCTGCCAAAATAAAAGCCTGTGTAAGTTCCCTACTCTGCATCTGAGTCCTATCCTTTTTACCAAGCCTGACATTTTTGTTTTAGGTTTCTTGTGAACCTTCCAGTTTTCTCTTTTTCACATTCTTTCAAATGTTCTTTCTTCCTTACGTTGAATGTCCTCCCTGTTTCTCCGATCTATGATTTTTTTTTGCAAGATTTACACGGGATTTCGTAAAATGACATTGCATTTATTGTCTTGTTACCAATCAATCAATCAATCAATCAAAGTTTACTTATATAGCCCTAAATCACGAGTGTCTCAAAGGGCTGCACAAGCCACAACGACATCCTCGGCTCAGAACCCACATCAGGGCAAGAAAAAACTCAACCCAATGGGATGACAATGAGAAACCTTGGCATTGTCTTGCTGAAATAAGCACGGGCGTCCATGGTGAATCATCGGGACAGAAAGTAACAAATTCAAACGATCGTACTAAGGAAGCGTCCCAAAGAAAACCATCAAGGTAGACTTGACAGGTCTGCCTGGTTGGCCAGGCCTATAAGAACAGTTGGTCGGCAACACGTCACAGTGATCAGGTGACCCTTCTGAAGAAGACTGCAGATGACAGTCAAGTAAAAATTCCATCTAATATACCAAAAATATTGTCTGATTACAAGAACATTTGAAAAGTATATGAATAAGAAGACATCATGAACCTTTTTGACCAGATCTGACCAACCTAAGTCTATGACCATGAACTGATGAAGCCTACTCTGATGAGAGACCAACCGTGTTCTAAGACCAAGCCATCGATTGAACACCCTGAGAGGACCATGACCCGGATGAATGACAACACCCACAGACATCTTCAATTACAGACTTAAACCAATCCTACTTCTTCCCGACTATTTGGCCTATAAGAACAGTTGGTAGGCAACACGTCACAGTGATCAGGTGACCCTTCTGAAGAAGACTGCAGATGACAGTCAAATAAAAATTCCATCTAATATACCAAAAATATTGTCTGATTACAAGAACATTTGAAAAGTATATGAATAAGAAGACATAATGAACCTTTTTGACCAGATCTGACCAACCTAAGTCTATGACCATGAACTGATGAAGCCTACGCTGATGAGAGACCAACCGTCTCCTAAGACCAAGCCATCGATTGAACACCCTGAGAGGACCATGACCCGGATGAATGACAACACCCACAGACATCTTGAATTACAGACTTAAACCAATCCTACTTCTTCCCGACTATTTGGCCTATAAGAACAGTTGGTCGGCAACACGTCACAGTGATCAGGTGACCCTTCTGAAGAAGACTGCAGATGACAGTCAAGTAAAGATTCCATCTAATAAAGCAAAACTATTGTCTGATTACAAGAACATTTGAAAAGTATATGAATAAGAAGACATAATGAACCTTTTTGACCAGACCTGACCAACCTAAATCTATGACCATGAACTGATGAAGCCTACTCTGATGAGAGACCAACCGTCTCCTAAGACCAAGCTATCGATTGAACGCCCTGAGAGGACCATGACCCGGATGAATGACAACACCCACAGACATCTTCAATTACAGACTTAAACCAATCCAACTTCTTCCCGACTATTTGGCCTATAAGAACAGTTGGTAAGCAACATGTCACAGTGATCAGGTGACCCTTCTGAAGAAGACTGCAGATGACAGTCAAGTAAAAATTCCATCTAATATACCAAAACTATTGTCTGATTACAAGAACATTTGAAAAGTATATGAATAAGAAGACATCATGAACCTTTTTGACCAGATCTGACCAACCTAAGTCTATGACCATGAACTGATGAAGCCTACACTGATGAGAGACCAACCGTGTTCTAAGACCAAGCCATCGATTGAACACCCTGAGAGGACCATGACCCGGATGAGTAACAACACCCACAGACATCTTGAATTACAGACTTAAACCAATCCTACTTCTTCTCGACTATTTGGCCTATAAGAACAGTTGGTAGGCAACACGTCACAGTGATCAGGTGACCCTTCTGAAGAAGACTGCAGATGACAGTCAAGAAAAAATTCCGTCTAATATACCAAAATTATTGTCTGATTACAAGAACATTTGAAAAGTATATGAATAAGAAGACATAATGAACCTTTTTGACCAGATCTGACCAACCTAAGTCTATGACCATGAACTGATGAAGCCTACTCTGATGAGAGACCAACCGTCTCCTAAGACCAAGCCATCGATTGAACGCCCTGAGAGGACCATGACCCGGATGAATGACAACACCCACAGACATCTTCAATTACAGACTTAAACCAATCCTACTTCTTCCCGACTATTTGGCCTATAAGGACAGTTGGTAGGCAACACGTCACAGTGATCAGGTGACCCTTCTGAAGAAGACTGCAGATGACAGTCAAGTAAAAATTCCATCTAATATACCAAAACTATTGTCATTTGAAAAGTATATGAATAAGAAGACATAATGAACCCTTTTGACCAGATCTGACCAACCTAAGTCTATGACCATGAACTGATGAAGCCTACTCTGATGAGAGACCAACCGTCTCCTAAGACGAAGCCATCGATTGAACACCCTGAGTTGACCATGACCCGGATGAATGACAACACCCACAGACATCTTCAATTACAGACTTAAACCAATCCTACTTCTTCCCGACTATTTGGCCTATAAGAACAGTTGGTAGGCAACACGTCACAGTGATCAGGTGACCCTTCTGAAGAAGACTGCAGATGACAGTCAAGAAAAAATTCCATCTAATATACCAAAATTATTGTCTGATTACAAGAACATTTGAAAAGTATATGAATAAGAAGACATAATGAACCTTTTTGACCAGATCTGACCAACCTAAGTCTATGACCATGAACTGATGAAGCCTACTCTGATGAGAGACCAACCGTCTCCTAAGACCAAGCCATCGATTGAACGCCCTGAGAGGACCATGACCCGGATGAATGACAACACCCACAGACATCTTGAATTACAGACTTAAACCAATCCTACTTCTTCCCGACTATTTGGCCAACTAAGAACGACGACTGGTAAGGAAAACAAAACCTTCTGACAAAGGTCTGTCACCGGCGAAGAAGAAACAGTGCTACATTAGCGCCAGGCTCCGGCCGCACATTCTAGAAAGCGCACGTTGGCGTTTTTATTAGTAGCTTGACCGATGACGGTTGTTTAAAATGCTGCAGGCGCTGATCTGCACAAGTGTCCCATTAAATATGGATGCAGCGCAAAGGCATCTCTGGCCGGTTAATGACGCTTATATACAATATATACTGTACGTCGTAATCCCAACAGCTTAATGTCAGCCCGCTACTGTCTTTGGAGGGGGCGAGCGTGCGTGACCAGACTGCCGAGTGTTGCGTTTGTGTAGAGCTAAGCGGAAACCCAAACAGAGTTGAAAAGGGTATTAATGTGGAGTGCTGACATCAAAAGAACGGGCCCTAAAAAAGGGAAAAGACCGTGATTGAAGTGATGCACAGACTGAGATTTAATGGTGTGAAGATGAGGGGTCCGGATGATTAAAATGCAGTCCAGATCCGATACTGATATCAGCTTGTCGTTACAATCCTCGATACAGTCGTGCAAAGTTTACATCGAAATGCCCTCCGATAAGCACTCAATTCTCCTTTTTTAGTCATTTACAAAAGTAAAAAGGTATGTCATAGGCTACTCGGAGCGAGCAACTACACAGCGGCTAAGCACACAATGGCACACAAGCTAAACATTAGGGCTGTCAATCTTTGTGCACCTCACGATTCGATTTGATTCTTAAGGGGTAACTAGATGAGACGATCCCTGAAGGAATGCTCCAATGCTGAAGTTGAACTGAAATGCTGACAGAATGTAGTATGAATGTAAGAATAGTTTGAATGTTGGAATGGTTTGAATGTTGAAGAGCTGACGCTGAACTGAAATGCTCATGGAATATAGGGTGAAAGTAGAAATGGTTTGAATATTGAAGTCGTTGAAATGCTTTGGGCACCACACGATATGTATACATATATATATGCATACTTGCCAACCCTCCCGGATTTTCCGGGAGACTCCCGAAATTCAGCACCTCTCCCGAAAACCTCCCGGAAGACATTTTCTCCCGAAAATCTCCCGGAATTCAGCCGGAGCTGGAGGCCACGCCCCCTCCAGCTCCATGCGGACCTGAGTCCAGTGTGCGCACACAAGGAGACGAAGCAGAAGAACGAGACCGTAGTCTAAGAGCGCAGGGGAGACACTTCCCCAGGGCCGATGTATGCTCGGGGCAACACCTTTCACCTTACCCGGCAGTGGGTCTCCACAGCGGACGACTTTAGGGTGAATGATGAGTCCAGCGATTAGTTGCAAATCTTGCTTTATTGATTGCTTGCACACAGCCAATCCAACACAAAACCAACTAGTCCCTCCCCGCACTCACGCTACGCTCCCTCTCTTCTCTCGCTCACACACTCACTGACGTCACTCACCTCACATGCTGTCATCTATTAAAGGGCCACACACACACATACTCTACTCTCATAACACACAGTACAGTTAGTAGAACAACTGTGTTTTCATTACTGTGTATTTGATAGGTGCCATTGCCCTGGAATTGTATTGCATTGTACTTTCAAGTACAACAATGAGTAGATGAGTGTTATGTGTGTGTATGTGTGTAAATAAATGAACACTGAAATTCAAGTATTTCTTTTATTTATATATATAATAAATAAATATATATATAGCTAGAATTAACTGAAAGTCAAGTATTTCATACATATATATATATATATATACATATATGAATGAAATACTCCAGTTGGTGAATTCTAGCTGTAAATATACTCCTCCCCTCTTAACCACGCCCCCAACCACGCCCCCCGGCCCAACCACACCCCGCCCCACCCCCGACCACACCCCCCACCTCCCGAAATCAGAGGTCTCAAGGTTGGCAAGTATGTATATGTATACATATATATACACATATACATATATATGTGTGTGTGTATATATATATATGTATATATTATATTCCGAGCGTTATCGATGGGAAAATGCATTTTTAGACAATATGATTTGCCTGAACGACTAGGAGACACAGGGAGTAACAAGCAGTAGAAAATGGATTAGAAAGGACAGATTTTTTTAAATAATAATTTAAAAAAAAAAAAATTTTTTTTTCTTAACTTGGCACTTCCTGCTGGACGGATTTTGGACGCTGGCGGGCCGTAGTTTGGGGACCCCTGGTTTAGTCCATCATTTAATTCCACATAGTGATATGTTAAAGCAGGGGTCGGCAACCTTTACCACTCAAAGAGCCATTTTGACCAGTTTCACAAATTAAAGAAAACAAACAAAATTCTTTAGAAATTTTTATGTATAAACCAGGGGTCTCAGACACGCGTCCCGCACCTTAATATGAAAATGTAATGTTAGTGTGGCCCGCGAGTTTTATATGAATGGCGCTTGACAGCGTCATACTTGCCAATTTCCCGATTTTTCCGGGAGACTTCCGGATTTCAGGGCAACTATTCTCTCAAACGTGTGCTGATTTTCACCAAAACAACAAAAATAAGGGCGTGCCGTGATGGCACTGCATTTAACACCCTCTACAACCTGTACTAACAGCGTGCCAGCCCAGCCACATGTTGTATGCAGCTTCTGCTTGCACACGTAAGTGACAGCAAGGCATACTTGATCAACAGCCATACAGGTTACACATTGACGGTGGCCGTATAAAACAACTTTAACACTCTTACTAATGTGCGCCACACTGTGAACCCACACCAAACAAGAATGACAAACACATTTCGGGAGAACATCCGCACCGTAAAATAACATAAACACAACAGAACAAATACCCAGAATCCCATGCAGCACTAACTCTTCCGGGCTACATTATACACCCCCCGCTACCACCAAACTTTGTTTAGTCTATAATTTAATTCCACATAGTGATATGTTAAAGGTTTTAAGTCTTGTACGTGCATACAATTGTTTGGTTTCTTTGTTTAGTCCATAATTTAATTTCACATACTCATATGCTAAAGGTTTTAAGTGTTGCACGTGCATATAAATGTTTTATTTCTTTGTTTAGTCCATATTTTAATCCCACATAGTGATATGCTAAAGGTTTTAAGTGTTGTACGTGAATACAGTTGGTTAATTTCTTTGTTTAGGCCATAATTTATTTCCACATACTCATATGCTAAAGGTTTTAAGTGTTGTACGTGCATATAAATGTTTTATTTCTTTGTTTAGTACATAATTTAATCCCACATACTCATATGCTAAAGGTTTTAAGTGTTGTACGTGCATATACATGTTTTATTTCTTTGTTTAGTGCATAATTTAATTCCACATACTCATATGTTAAAGGTTTTAAGTGTTGTACGTGCATACAATTGTTTGATTTCTTTGTTTAGTCTATAATTTAATTCCACATAGTGATATGTTAAAGGTTTTAAGTGTTGTACGTGCATACAATTGTTTGGTTTCTTTGTTTAGTCCATAATTTAATTCCACATATTCATATGTTAAAGGTTTTAAGTGTTGTACGTGGATACAATTGTTTGATTTCTTTGTTTAGTCCATATTTTAATTCCACATAGTGATATGTTAAAGGTTTTAAGTGTTGTACGTGCATACAATTGTTTGATTTCTTTGTTTAGTCTATAATTTAATTCCACATAGTGATGTGCTAAAGGTTTTAAGTGTTGTACGTGCATACAATTGTTTGGTTTCTTTGTTTAGTCTATAATTTAATTCCACATACTCATATGTTAAAGGTTTTAAGTGTTGTACGTGCATACAATTGTTTGATTTCTTTGTTTAGTCAATATTTGAATTCCACATAGTGATATGTTAAAGGTTTTAAGTGTTGTACGTGAATACAGTTGGTTAATTTCTTTGTTTAGGCCATAATTTATTTCCACATACTCATATGCTAAAGGTTTTAAGTGTTGTACGTGCATATAAATGTTTTATTTCTTTGATTAGTCCATTATTTAATTCCACATAGTGATATGCTAAAGGTTTTAAGTGTTGTACGTGCATACAATTGTTTGGTTTCTTTGTTTAGTCTATAATTTAATTTCACATAGTGATATGTTAAAGGTTTTAAGTGTTGTACGTGCATACTATTGTTTGGTTTCTTTGTTTAGTCCATAATTTAATTCCACATGGTGATATGCTAAAGGTTTTAAGTGTTGTACGTGAATACAGTTGGTTAATTTCTTTGTTTAGGCCATAATTTAATTCCACATACTCATTTGTTGAAGGTTTTAAGTGTTGTACGTGCATACAATTGTTTGGTTTCTTTGTTAAATCCATAATTTAATTCCACATACTCATATGCTAAAGGTTTTAAGTGTTGTACGTGCATATAAATGTTTTATTTCTTTGTTTAGTCTATAATTTAATTTCACATAGTGATATGTTAAAGGTTTTAAGTGTTGTACTTGCATACAATTGTTTGGTTTCTTTGTTTAGTCCATAATTTAATTCCACATGGTGATATGCTAAAGGTTTTAAGTGTTGTACGTGAATACAGTTGGTTAATTTCTTTGTTTAGGCCATAATTTAATTCCACATACTCGGATGCTAAAGGTTTTAAGTGTTGTACGTGCATACATTTCTTTGATTTCTTCGTTTAGTCCCTAATTTCCACTGGGAAGAGACCCCGGGGCAGATTAGAAAGGACAGATTAAAAAAAAAAAAATAATAATATATATATATATATATATATATATATATATATATTTATTTTATTTTTGAACTTGGGACTTCCCGCGGGCCGGACTTTGGACGCTGGCAGGCAGGATCCGTAGTTTGGGGACCCCTGGTCTAGAAGACTGAACGACACTTCTACTTCCGGTTAAAAGCACTACCGTATTTTTTGGAGTATAAGTCGCACCGGAGTATAAGTCGCACCTGCCAAAAATGCATAATAAAAAAGGAAAAAAACGTATATAATTCGCACTGGAGCCTGGCCAAACTATGAAAAAAACTGCGACTTATAGTCCGAAAAATACGGTAAATGTAAAGATACCATAGCACAAACAATAACACACCTATTCAGTGTCTTTGATTTTTTTTTTTTTTTTTTACTACTTGCATCATGGCTGTCAGCAAAGAAAAATCCACCAATAAGCCGCAGGGTTCAAAGTGTAGGAAAAAAATATCAGCTTCTAGTCGGGAATTGAGGGTACTTAGCCAGCAATCCAGAAGGGAGTCGGGAGAGTGAGGGTCCCTGAAAGCTGCCTGTCATCAGTCCATGAAGGCATGGCGCTAATAGACCTGGTCAAACAAAGAGCCTGACCATGGTCCCCAGCGAGAGGCAGGCTGTATCTTAATCAATGCCCGCATACGGCGTTGCAGGTTCCATGAACACAAAACCCAAATCCCACCTCGCCCGTACGCAACCGCTTCAATCCCCTGGATGAAGGTTCCTCTAATTGGAAGCTGACAAATACTTATAGATACTAATTGACTTTGCCCACTTCTCCCCAAACACTAATCACCACGCAGGCTATCTGGAAGGACCTTTCCTCGCATCTTCGCCTCGCGTCAAGCCAACGGGCCGCGGATGAAACGGAGTGCGGGGGGGATAAATTGCGGGGGACGCGGAAATTCTAATCCAATTACCGGCGTGATGGAAAACACGCGTCCCCCTGGCGACAGGGTTCCCGGCAAGCAACAAGGGGCCGACAACAAACTCCTGATTGGAATGGCAGGCCTTCAAACAACACGCCCCTCCCCATTGGAGCGCGGATAAACAAACATGGATCCCGTCGGGCTTTTGCTTAAGTGCTGTGGAGAAAGTCCGGGACGTGCCGATGAAGACCCGGTCTTGAATCACTGCAGCCTGGGAGAAGAGGGACAACAATCCAACTAGATCCAAGAGTAGTTTCTTTTAACGGGGTCACGGCCAAACAAGTTAGCTCGCTTATGTTAGCATGCTAACGTGTACATGCCAACAGGCAGCATGTGTCAAGTACCAAATTAAAACGACTGAGGGATACAGATGCAAAATTAGCGAAACAAGTTAGCACCCTGGTGTTAGCATACTGGCATGCTAACGTGAACATACCGACAGTTAACATGTGTCAAGTACACAATGACTCTGAGGC
The DNA here is from genome assembly GCF_033978685.3 of Nerophis lumbriciformis. Lineage (NCBI taxonomy): Eukaryota > Metazoa > Chordata > Actinopteri > Syngnathiformes > Syngnathidae > Nerophis > Nerophis lumbriciformis. Next base: position 32,650,260 of record NC_084568.2, on the reverse strand, counting down.
TTACGGCTGAAAAATTTGTGAAACCAGTTAGCCCGCTAATGTTAGCACACATGCTAACTTGAATGTGCCAACAGTTAGCATGTGTTCCACTACCAAGTTAAATGGCTGAGGTGTACAGCTGCAAAATTAGCGAAACAAGTTAGATCGTGCATGCTAATGTGTACGCGCCAACAGTTAGCATGTGTCAAGTACCAATTTAAATGACTCTGAGGTGTACGGCTGAAAAATTTTGTGAAACCAGTTAGCACGCTAATGTTAGCACACATGCTAACTTGAATGTGCTGCAAGCACGCTGATGTTTGCATGCTAATGTGTACGCGCCAACAGTTAGCATGTGTCAAGTACCAATTTAAATGACTCTGAGGTGTACGGCTGAAAAATGTTGTGAAACCAGTTAGCACGCTAATGTTAGCACACATGCTAACTTGAATGTGCTGCAAGCACGCTGATGCTTGCATGCTAATGTGTACGCGCCAACAGTTAGCATGTGTCAAGTACCAATTTAAATGACTCTGAGGTGTACGGCTGAAAAATATTGTGAAACCAGTTAGCACGCTAATGTTAGCACACATGCTAACTTGAATGTGCCGACAGTTAGCATGTGTCAAGTACCAAGGTAAATAGCTGAGGTGTATATCTGCAAAATTACTGAGGTGTACAGCTGCAAAATCAGCGAATAAGTTAGCACGCTGGTGCTAACGTGAAACGCCAACAGTTAGCATGTGTCAGGTACCAAGTTAAATGACTGAGGTCCACGGCTGCAAAATTAGTGAAACAAGTTAGCATGCTTCCTAGCATGCTAACGTGAACATTCCAACAGTTAGCATGTGTCAAATACCAAGTAAAAATTATTCTGAGGTGTACGGCTGCAAAATTAGCGAATAAGTTGGCACGCGGATGCTTGCATGCTAACGTGTACGTGCCAGCAGATAGCATGTGCCAAATACCAAGTTAAAACAACTCTGAGGCATATGGCTGAAAAATTAGCAAAACAAGTTAGCACGTTAATGTTAACATGCTGGCATGCTATCTTGTACATTCCAAAAGTTAGCATGTGTCAAATACCAAGGTAAACGACTGAAGTGTACGGCTGCAAAATTAGCAAAACAAGTTATCATGCTAATTTTAACATGCTAGCATGTTGATGTGAACATGCCAACAGTTAGCATGTGACAAGTACCAAGTTAAATGACTCTGAGGTGTACAGCTGCAAAATTAGCCAAACAAGTTAGCATGCTAATGCTAACGTGAACATGCCAACAGTTAGCATGTGTCAAGTACCAAGTTAAATGACTCTGAGGTGTACAGCTGAAAAATTTGTAAAACCAGTTAGCACGCTAATGTTAGCACACACGCTAACTTGAATGTGCCAACAGTTAGCATGTGTTCCACTACCAAGTTAAATGGCTGGGGTGTACAGCTGCAAAATTAGCAAAACAAGTTAGCGCGCTATTGCTAATGTGAACATGCCAACAGTTAGCATGTGTCAAGTACCAATTTAAATGACTCCGAGGCGTATGGCTGAAAAATGTGTGAAACCAGTTAGCACGCTAATGTTAGCACACATGCTAACTTAAATGTGCCAACAGTTAGCATGTGTTCCACTACCAAGTTAAATGGCTGGGGTGTACAGCTGCAAAATTAGCGAAACAAGTTAGCGCGCTAATGCTAATGTGAACATGCCAACAGTTAGCATGTGTCAAGTACCAATTTAAATGACTCTGAGGTGTACGAAAAATTTTGTGAAACCAGTTAGCATGCTAATGTTAGCACACATGCTAACTTGAATGTGCCGACAGTTAGCATGTGTCAAGTACCAAGGTAAATGACTGAGGTGTACAGCTGCAACATTTGCAAAACAAGTTAGCACGTTAATGCTAACGTGAACATGCCAACAGTTAGCATGTGTCGAGTGCCATGGTAAATGACTGAGGTGTACAGCTGCAAAATTTGCGAAACAAGTTAGCATGCTAATGCTAACGTGAACATGCCAACAGTTAGCATGTGTTAAGTGCCAAGGTAAATGACTCTGATGTGTACAGCTGCTAAATTAGCGAGACAAGTTAGCGCGCTAATGTTAATGTGAACATGCCGACAGTTAACATGTGTCAAGTACCAATTTAGATGACTCTGAGCTGTACGGCTGAAATATTTTGTGAAAACCAGTTAGCACGCTAATGTTAGCACACACGCTAACTTGAATGTGCCGACAGTTAGCATGTGTCAAGTACCAAGGTAAATGACTGAGGTGTACGGCTGCAAAATTTGCAAAACAAGTTAGCATGCTTCCTAGCATGCTAACGTGAACATTCCAACAGTTAGCATGTGTCAAATACCAAGTAAAAATGACTCTGAGGTGTACGGCTGAAAATTTTTGTGAAAACCAGTTAGCACGCTAATGTTAGCACACGCGCTAACTTGAATGTGCCGACAGTTAGCATGTGTCAAGTACCAAGGTGAGGTGTACAGCTGCAAAATTAGCGAAACAAGTTAGCATGCTAACGTGTACATACCAACAGTTAGCATGTGTCAAGTACCAAGGTAAATGACTGAGGTGTACGGCTGCAAAATTTGCAAAACAAGTTAGCCCGCTAATGCTAACATGAAATGCCAACAGTTAGCATGTGTCAGGTACCAAGTTAAATGACTAAAGTCTGCGGCTTAAAAATTAGCGAAACAAGTTAGCATGCCTCCTAGCATGCTAAAGTGAACATTCCAACAGTTAGCATGTGTCAAATACCAAGTAAAAATGACTCTGAAGTGTACGGCTGCAAAATTAGCGAAAAAGTTAGCACGCTGGTGCTAACGTGAAATGCCAACAGTTAGCATGTGTCAGGTACCAAGTTAAAGGACTGAGGTCCACGGCTGCAAAATTAGCAAAACAAGTTAGCATGCTTCCTAGCATGCTAACGTGAACATTCCAACAGTTCGCATGTGCCAAATACAAAGTAAAAATGACTCTGAGGTGTACAGCTGCAAAATTAGCGAATAAGTTAGCACGCTGATGCTTGCATGCTAACGTGTACGCGCCAACAGTTAGCATGTGTCAAATACCAAGTAAAAACGACTGAGGTATATGTCTGCAAAATTAGCGAAACAAGTTAGCACGCTGATGTTAACATGCTAGCATAATAATGTGTACATTCCAAGAGTTAGCATGTGTCAAATACCAAGGTAAATGACTGCGGTTTACGGCTGCAAAATTAGAAAAACAAGTTATCATGCTAATGTTAGCATGCGAGCATGTTGATGTGAACATGCCAACAGTTAGCATGTGTCAAGTACCAAGCTAAATGACTCTGAGGTGTACAGCTGCAAAATTAGGGAAACCAGTTGATGTTAGCGTGTGTGGAGAATGCATATATTTTTAAGAGTTCTTTCTTTATTCATAGTCATGTTTAAAGCAGCTAATATTTTCCCATGTGTACTCTTTTTGCTTGTATCTTATGTCCGCAAGTAAACTCTGTGCTTTACCTTGAAGGGGTTGGAATGTGGGATTATAGCATACTCCCTTTTTACCTGATCAGTATTAGAACAAAGAGGCTGTATTCCTTTCTTGGTAGGGTGGGGGCTGTTTTCGTATTCAATAAGTTGTCTCTTCCCGTTTGATTTTCAGACCGCTTCTAGATGCCGCTATTAACGGACTGTAGAACTGGTCTCCTAAAGCTTTAGTAAAACTTGATAATATTCCAATTCTGTCTTGATGGTCCTTCTTGCTCAACATATATGTCATCTGAAAGAATTTGGGATTGACCAGTGACTTTAATTCCCTGAGAGGAAGACTGGTCAGACACAACAATACATATATATATATATATATATATATATATATATATATATATATATATATATATATATATATATATATATATATATATATATATATATATATATATATATATATATATATATATTTATATATCCATACATACATATCGTGGAGAATGCATATATTTTTAAGAGTTCTTTCATTATTCATAGTCATGTTTAAAGCAGCTAATATTTTCCCATGTGTACTCTTTTTGCTTGTATCTTATGTCCGCAAGTAAACTCTGTGCTTTACCTTGAAGGGGTTGGAATGTGGGATTATAACATACTCCCTTTTGACCTTATCAGTATTAGAACAAAGAGGCTGTATTCCTTTCTGGGCAGGGTGGGGGCTGTTTTCGTATTAAATAAGTTGTCTCTTCCCGTTTGATTTTCAGACCGCTTCTAGATGCCGCTATTAACGGACTGTAGGACTGGTCTCCTAAAGCTTTAGTAAAAGTTGATAATATTCCAATTCTGTCTTGATGGTCTTTCTTGCTCAACAAATATGTCATCTGAAAGAACTTGGGATTGACAAGTGACTTTAATTCCCTGAGAGAAAGACTGGTCAGACGCAACAATACATATATATATATATATATATATATATATATATATATATATATATATACATATATACATATATATATATATATATATATATATATATATATATATATATATATATATATACATACATACATACATACATATATATATATATATATATATATATATATATATATATATATATATATATATATATATATATATATATATATATATATATATATATATATATATATCCATACATACATATCGTGGAGAATGCATATATTTTTAAGAGTTCTTTCATTATTCATAGTCATGTTTAAAGCAGCTAATATTTTCCCATGTGTACTCTTTTTACTTGTATCTTATGTCCGCAAGTAAACTCTGTGCTTTACCTTGAAGGGGTTGGAATGTGGGATTATAACATACTCCTTTTTTACCTTATCAGTATGAGAACAAAGAGGCTGTATTCCTTTCTGGGCAGGGTGGGGGCTGTTTTCGTATTCAATAAGTTGTCTCTTGTCGTTTGATTTTCAGACCGCCTCTTGATGCCGCGATTAACGGACTGTAGGACTGGTCTCCTAAATCTTTAGTAAAACTTGATAATATTCCTATTCTGTCTTGATGGTCCTTCTTACTCAACATATATGTCATCTGAAAGAACTTGGGATTCATTTTCCGACTTCACCCTTCTTGTGCACACCAAGCCACTAAGTAAGGGCCACTCTCTCGTCAGTGTGTGACCCTGGTTGAGGTCTGTGCTCTACCAAGTAACGTGCTCATATGTATTACACCAATGTTGCCGGTTGAACAAATCTACTACACCACACGGGCTCAACCACCAAATGCAAATGTCAGGTCAGTACCTATTTGGTCCATCGTGCTTCACTGTATACCCACAGCACTTTGAAGAGTGTGTGTGTGTGTGTGTGTGTGGGTGTGTGTGTGATTGTTGAGCGGATGAGTGCGGAACTCTTTGAGAGACACTGTGCAAACTCACCGGGGGTTGTGTGAAAAGCTCGCTTCCGTAATTTAATTGCCAATTATATTAGTGCCTCAGTTCCTCCGAGTGCAACACTGCTACCAAGTCCAAAATAATCACAGACTCCAAGATCATGTGTAAATACTCCCACAGGGACTGGGTGGGGGACGGGGGACGGGGGACGGGGGGGGGGGGGGGGGGGGGGAATTCAGTGACACGCAAGTATGCAAACACCAGAGGAAGGAGGCGAGGGCAAGGAGAAAGATCAGGTGCGAAACAGGTGGAGCTGCATGGGAGTAATAGTTCACAAACCTTTGACCTTCGAGGGCCATCTTGATGTCATTGTACTTTTTCATAACAAACTAAAAGGTTAGTTGTTGTGCAGGAAAACCGAGTGCTTTATTAAACACAGATGACCACATGTTATATATATATATATATATATATATATATATATATATATATATATATATTTATATATATATATATATATATATATATATATATATATATATATATATATATATATATATATACAAACCCCGTTTCCATATGAGTTGGGAAATTGTGTTAGATGTAAATATAAACGGAATACAATGATTTGCAAATCCTTTTCAACCCATATTCAGTTGAATGCACTACAAAGACAAAATATTTGATGTTCAAACTCATAAACTTTATTTTTTTTTTGCAAATAATAATTAACTTAGAATTTCATGGCTGCAACACGTGCCAAAGTAGTTGGGAAAGGGCATGTTCACCACTGTGTTACATGGCCTTTCCTTTTAACAACACTCAGCAAACGTTTGGGAACTGAGGAGACACATTTTTGAAGCTTCTCAGGTGGAATTCTTTCCCATTCTTGCTTGATGTACAGCTTAAGTTGTTCAACAGTGTGGTATTTTAGGCTTCATAATGCGCCACACATTTTCAATGGGAGACAGGTCTGGACTACAGCAGGCCAGTCTAGTACCCACACTCTTTTACTATGAAGCCACGTTGATGTAACACGTGGCTTGGCATAGTCTTGCTGAAATAAGCAGGGGCGTCCATGGTAACGTTGCTTGGATGGCAACATATGTTGCTCCAAAACCTGTATGTACCTTTCAGCATTAATGGCGCCTTCACAGGTGTGTAAGTTACCCATGTCTTGGGCATTAATACACCCCCATACCATCACACATGCTGGCTTTTCAACTTTGCGCCAATAACAATCCGGATGGTTCTTTTCCTCTTTGGTCCGGAGGACACGACGTCCACAGTTTCCAAAAACTATTTGAAATGTGGACTCGTTAGACCACAGAACACTTTTCCACTTTGTATCAGTCCATCTTAGATGAGCACAGGACCAGCGAAACCGACGGTGTTTCTGGGTGTTGTTGATAAACGGTTTTCGCCTTGCCTAGGAGAGTTTTAACTTGCACATACAGATGTAGTGACCAACTGTAGTTACTGACAGTGGGTTTTTGAAGTGTTCCTGAGCCCATGTGGTGATATCCTTTACACACTGATGTTGCTTGTTGATGCAGTACAGCCTGAGGGATCGAAGGTCACGGGCTTAGCTGCTTATGTGCAGTGATTTCTCCAGATTCTCTGAACCCTTTGATGATATTACGGACCGTAGATGGTGAAATCCCTAAATTCCTTGCAATACCTGGTTGAGAAAGGTTTTTCTTAAACTGTTCAACAATTTGCTCACGCATTTGTTGACAAAGTGGTGACTCTCGCCCTATCCTTGTTTGAGAATGACTGAGCATTTCATGGAATCTACTTTTATACCCAATCATGGCACCCACCTGTTCCAAATTTGCCTGTTCACCTGTGGGATGTTCCAAATAAGTGTTTGATGAGCATTCCTCAACTTTATCAGTATTTATTGCCACCTTTCCCAACTTCTTTGTCACATGTTGCTGGCATCAAATTCTAAAGTTAATGATTATTTGCAAATAAAAAAAAATGTTTATCAGTTTGAACATCAAATATGTTGTCTTTGTAGCATAATCAATTGAATATGGGTTGCAAATTATTTGCAAATCATTGTATTCCGTTTATATTTACATCTAACACTATTTCCCAACTCATATGGAAACGGGGTTTTTATATATATATATATATATATATATATATATATATACATATATATATATATATACATATATATGTGTGTGTATGTATATATATATATATATTTAAATTATAAAAACACACTTATACACTCAAAATTTGCTCAGATCTGAGGCCAAAAATGTTGCTCGGGACATTCTTAGTAATAATAAAAAATTGCACATGAGTCAAAAGTAAATATATATATATTTATTTATTTTTATATATATATATATATATATATATATATATATATATATATATATATATATATATATATATATATATATATATATATATATATATATATATATATATAAATAAAATACACAATGGAGCACAGATCTCTCACAATGCACAGGTGGGGAAATAACAATAAAAGGTGTTCTCAGCTCTCGTCTGCCCCTTTGGGATTTCTCTAAGTGGCCCTCTTGATGTTTTGGAAGAAAGAGAAACAATAAAACAGCAGCAGGGAGTAAAAGGTAGCAAGTAAAAGTTCAAAATCAGCAAATGTGTGGCTGTGCACGTTGAGAAGGAGCAGTTAGGAGCTGCACTGACAGGCTGATGTGTTGCAGATAAAGCAGGTGAGGGGAAGAACGTGTTTTATCAGAGCAGGTGCAGCAGCAAAGTCAGATAAAAAGGGAGCTTGATGTTCCAGAACTTTCTTTGAAGGCAGACAATAACTTCAGCCATGTTTTCATGTGGTTTCCCCCCCAAAGAAGAAAGAAGGTGAGGGTCAAAGGTCACTTCTTTCATGCCAATTCGCTTTTATTAGCAGGGGCCAAAACAAAACAAACAAAAAAAAAAGATGAGGAAGAGCGAGTTCTCGGAATGAAAAGGAAGCTATTGATGTCTCTGGCTCCAAGGCTCTCTTCTAATTTAGCATTTCTAACACACACACTCGGCACTCACGGCACTCACGGAAAACAAACGAGGGGGGCCGGGAGCGCCGAGGTTTAGCAGTCCAGGCTGTGGGAAGCAAAAGTAAAGGAACACTCGGGAGAACACTAATGCTCCTTTTCCACTGCAGGGGCCCACTTAAACACAAGCACTTGCCTGGGGCCCGGAGATTTCCAGGGGCCCCAAAATGTCTCATAACAATGATTACCACAGTGGTCTTCAATTTATGACTGTTGGCTTCAAAATACAAAACCAGTGAAGTTGGCACGTTGTGTAAATGGTAAATAAAAACAGAATACAATATGATTTGCTAATCCTTTTCAACTTATATTCAATTGAATAGACTGCAAAGACAAGATATTTAACGTTTGAACTGGAAAGCTTTGTTACTTTTTGCAAATATTAGCTCATTTGGAATTTGATGCCTGCAACATGTTTCAAAAAAGCTGGCACACGTGGCAAAAAAGACTGAGAAAGTTGAGGGAATGCTCATCAAACACTTATTTGGAACATCCCACAGGTGAACAGGTTTATTGGGAACAGGTGGGTGCCATGATTGGGTATAAAAGCAGCTTCCATGAAATGCTCAGTCATTCACAAACAAGGATGGGGCGAGGGTCACCACTTTGTCAACAAATGCGTGAGCAAATTGTTGAACAGTTTAAGAACAACATTTCTCAACAAGCTATTGCAAGGAATTTAGGGATTTCACCATCTACAGTCCGTAATATCATCAAAAGGTTTAGAGAATCTGGAGAAATCATGACACATAAGCGGCAAGGCCCGTGACCTTGGATCCCTCAGGCGGTACTGCATCAAAAAGCGACATCAGTGTGTAAAGGATATCACCACATGGGCTCAGGAACACTTCAGAAAACCACTGTCTGTAACTACAGTTGGTCGCTACATCTGTAAGTGCGAGTTAAAACTCTATTATGCAAAGCAAAAGCCATTTATCAACAACACCCAGAAACGCCACCGGCTTCGCTGGGCCCGAGCTCATCTAAGATGGACTGATGCAAAGCGGAAAAGTGTTCTGTGGTCTGACGAGTCCACATTTCATATTGTTTTTGGAAAATGTGGACGTTGTGTCCCTAGGACCAAAGAGGAAAAGAACCATACGGATTGTTCTAGGGCGCACGTGAACACAGCAAAAGTTAGCATGTGCCAAGTACCAAGGTAAATGACTGAGGTGTATGGCTGCAAAATTTACGAAAACAAGTTAGCAAGCTAATGCTAATGTGAACAAGCCCAAAATTAGCATGTGTCAAGTACCAAGGTAAATGACTTCTAGCTGTACGGCTGCAAAGTTAGCGAAAGATTAGCACGCTAATGGTAACGTGAGCATGCCAACAGTTAGCATGTGTCAAGACTGAGGTCTACGGCTGCAAAACGAGCAAAAAAAATTTGCATGCTAGCGTGAACATGCCAACATTTAGCATGCCTCAAATACCAAGCTAAAATAACTGAGGTGTACGGCTGCAAAATTGGCGAAACGAGTTAGCACGCTGATGTTAGCATGCTACCATGAACATGCCAACAGTTAGCATGTGTTAAGTACCAAGGTAAATTAATCTGAGGTGTAAAGCTGCAAAATTAGCCAAACAAGTTAGCACGCTAATGCTAACGTGAACATGCCAACAGTTAGCATGTGTCAACTAACAATTTAAATGACTGAGGTCTACGGCTTCAAAACTAGCAAAACAAGTTAGCATGCTAATGTTAGCATGTCAGCATTCAAAATTAGTTAGCAAGCTAACGTGAACACGCCAACAGTTAGCATGTGCCAAGTACCAGGGTAAATGACTGAGGTGTATGGCTGCAAAGTTTACGAAAACAAGTTAGCACGCTAATGCTAATGTGAACAAGCCCAAAGTTAGCATGTGTCAAGTACTAAGGTAAATGACTCCGAGGTGTACGGCTACAAAATTTGCGAAACAAGTTAGCACGCAAATGCTAACGTGAACATACCAACAGTTAGCATGTGTCAAGTAACAAGTTAAATGACTTTGGTGTATGGCTGCAAAACGAGCAAAACAAGTTAGCATGCTAACGTGAACATGCCAACATTTAGCATGCCTCAAATACCAAGCTAAAATGACTGAGGTGTACGGCTGCAAAACTGGCGAAACGAGTTAGCAATTGTTGCGTTCGGACCAGATGTTCTTCCCAGGGAATTTAAGTTGCTGGTCAATCCCAAATTCTTTTGATGACACATAAGCTGAGTAAGAAGGACATAATAGGTATTTTGTAATTTATTTCCTTAAATATTTTATTTGCCTTGGAAATAAACGTGAGACCAATCCAGTACAGAAGCATTCACTCGCGCAGCTAAAATGGTCTAATCTAAAAAAACGGAAAAACTTCTCTTCTATAGTGTGTCTCTCGCCCCCACCCTCGTTCTCCCTCCCTCCAGCCCGAACACATGCCCATTGTCCTCCTCAGCTGGACACAGGAACAGATAAGAGAAGGAGTTATAGCCACTCCCTGCATTCCTAAAGTCAAGGTAACTCACAGTGGACTTGCGCTAACGTGAACATGCCAACAGTTAGCATGTGTCAGGTACCGAGTTAAGTGACTGAGCTTTTACATAGTGTAACCCAATATCTAAGTTACATTTGGCACTGGGTGCAGGTGGGTAAAGTGACTAGGATGGCGCAAGCCGGGATCGAACCCGGAACCCTCAAGTTGCTGGCACGGCCACTCTACCAACGGAGCTGTGCCGCCCCACATGTCGGCGTGGTTTCATCAAGCCTATTTGGGCGATGTTTGGATTAGGTCTGCTATATGGAATGGCGCTTTCCATTATTTTCATCAGACCGCATTGCAAACCAAAAAAACCACAGGAATGGGGCCGTAAGTTAAGTTAAAGTACCAATGATTGTCACACACACACTAGGTGTGGCAAAAGTATTCTCTGCATTTGACCCATCACCCTTGATCACCCCCTGGGAGGTGAGGGGAGCAGTGAGCAGCAGCGGTGGCCACGCCTAGGAATTATTTTTGGTGATTTAACCCCAAAATTGATGCTGAGTGCCAAGCAGGGAGGTAATGAATCCCTTTACACTTGTAAACACACTAAGTTATTTTCTGTACGGAGCTTTAACAAGCGGCCAAGTCCTCACTTTGTCATTTTCTTCCATGGTTTTATACCGTCCACACGACGGTACAGCAGCACGCTAATACCCGCCCGCGCCGACAAGACCGTGGTCCGCGTGCATATTCAGGCGCGCTCAAAGATTTATGATCATGGCCGGGCAGACGGCGCTGACCGCAGACACGGCGAGGCGGTGGAAGGTAATTTCATCCTCTGTAGGATGACTGAATGCACGCCTGCTTCCCCGGTGTAAACGCTGGCGGAGAGTACAATCTGTCTAAATCAATGCAAAGCGCGGGCTGTCACTTAGACCTGAATGCAAACACTTTCAACCCAGGAACAGGTGAGATAACCCGGGACTCCTCAAACAAACCAAAAAAAAAGCGCGTGGAGGATGGCAGGAAGGACAAAGAAGTACTCACTGGCGAGTGGACTTGAATAGATGTATTACGGAGGGAGGGGATTACATTTCTCTGCTGGCGCCGGATAATAAGTGTATGGCGAGTGCCCGCGCAATATCAATTTCTGCAAAATGAAAAAGTGGCTTCGAGTGATACCATCGAGTGTGGTTATTATTTCCCTCCCAAATGTATTTACTCGTGCCCAGTAGGGATTCGCTTTGGTAAAAAAAAGTATGCAAACTGTATCATTATATACACTTCATTTTCCGGACTATAAAGCACAGCGGTGTATAAGCCACACAAAATATTGGAAGAAAAAAACATAAGAAGAAGGAATAACGTGAATTTTCTGCTATCATGGCCTAATCTCCAAAACACCCAAAGAAACGAAAAGTTTTGCCTGAGGAGACAAAAAAACCCAGCTACTATAAGGATAGCTTACGTTTGACACCCCTGATCTACATCAACAATATGATTTGCCTGAGTAGCTGGACAGGACACACGGAAAAAAAAAATCTGAAGTCGATGCTAACGCCTACCTACCACCAGGAAGCAAAAAGAAAAAGAAGGAGGAGGAACGCCTACGTGCGAAGAAGGAGGAACGCCTACGTGCATTTTTTGCAATCTCCAAAACAACCAAAGAAAGGAAAAGTTTTGTCTGAGGATACAAAAAAAACAAAAAAAAACAGCTAACCCGGATAAATATACATTTTGATTCTTGGCAAATTCATCACGCGGGCCGGAAAAAATCTGTTCACGGGGGCCGTACGTTTGACACCCCTGATCTACATCAACAGTATGATTTGCTTGAGTAGCTGGACGGGACACCAAAAACAACAAAAAACAGAAGTCGATGCTAACGCCAACGTGCCGCCAGGAAACAAAAAGAAAAACAAGGAGGAACGCCTACGTGCAATTATTGCTATCATGGCTAAATCTCCAAATCAACCAAAGAAACGAAAAGTTTTGTCTGAGGATACCAAAAAAAACCCCAAAAAACAGCCAACCTGGATAAAAGGATAGCGTACGTTTGACACCATTGATCTACATCAACAGCATGCTTTGCTTGAGTAGCTGGACGGGACACCAAAAACAACAAAAAACAGATGTCGATGCTAACGCCAACGTGCCGCCAGGAAACAAAAAGAAGAAGAAGGAGGAACGCCTACGTGCAATTATTGCTATCATGGCTGAATCTCCAAAACAACCAAAGAAACGAAAAGTTTTGTCTGAGGATACAAAACCCCCCACAAAAAACAGCTAACCCAAATAAAAGGACAGTCAGGATCATCATTGCCCCCCGGGTTTCACTCGCTTTCATGTGGGTCGAGGAGGAGGAGCCACAGTCACCCTTTAGAGTAAATCTTGCCTAAAATAATTGGTATTGGAGACATCCAGTGGACACATTTAGAACAGGAGTTTATTTCACGGGCCGGAAAAAATCTGTTCGCGGGCCGTACGTTTGCCACCCCTGATCTGCATCATCAATATGATTTGCCTGAGTAGCTGGACAGGACACACGAAAAAAAAAAAAAAAAAATGAAGTCGGTGCTAACGCCTACCAGCCGCCAGAAAACAAAAAGAAGAAGAAGGAGGAACGCCTATGTGCAATTACTGCTATCATGGCCGAATCTCCAAAATAACCAAAGAAACGAAAAGTTTTGTCTGAGCATACCAAAAAAAAAAAAAAAAAAACAGCTAACCCGGATAAAAGGATAGCGTACGTTTGCCACCCCTGATCTACATCAACAATATGATTTGCCTAAGTAGCTGGACAGGACACACGGGAAAAAAATTAAAAATGAAGTCAATGCTAACGCCTACCTGCCGCCAGGAAACAAAAAGAAGAATAAGGAAGAACGCCTACGTGCAATTACTGCTATCATGGCCGAATCTCCAAAACAACCAAAGAAACGAAAAGTTTTTTCTGAGGATACCAAAAAAACAAAAAAAAACAGCTAACCCGGATAAAAATATAAAGTACATTTGACACCCCTGATCTACATCAACAATATGATTTGCCTGAGTAGCTGGACAGGACACACGAAAAAAATAAAAAAAAATAAAAATGAAGTCGATGCTAACGCCTACCTGCCGCCAGGAAACAAAAAGAAGAAGAAGGAAGAATGCCTACGTGCAATTATTGCTATCATGGCCTAATCTCCAAAACAACCAAAGAAACTAAAAGTTTTCTCTGAGGATACCAAAACCCCCCCCAAAAAACAGCTAACCCGGATAAAAAGATAAAGTACATTTGATACCCCTGATCTACATCAACAATATGATTTGCCTGAGTAGCTGGACAGGACACACGAAAAAAAAATAAAAAATAAAAATGAAGTCCATGCTAACGCCTACCTGCCGCCAGGAAACAAAAAGAAGAAGAAGGAAGAATGCCTACGTGCAATTATTGCTATCATGGCCTAATCTCCAAAACAACCAAAGAAACGGAAAGTTTTGTCTGAGGATACCAAAAAAAACCCCCCAAAACCAGCTAATGTACGTTTGACACCCCTGATCTACATCAACAATATGATTTGCCTGAGTAGCTGGACAGGACACACGGGAAAAATAAATAAAAATGAAGTCGATGCTAACGCCTACCTGCCGCCAGGAAACAAAAGAAGAAGACGGAAGAACGCCTACGTGCAGTTATTGCTATCATGGCCGAATCTCCAAAACAACCAAAGAAACGAAAAGTTTTGTCTGGAATACCAAAAAAAACCCCCAAAAACAGCTAACCTGGATAAAAGGATAGCGTACGTTTGACACCCTTGATCCACATCAACAGTAGGATTTGCTTGAGTAGCTGGACGGGACACCAAAAACAACAAACAGAAGTTGATGCTAACGCCAACGTGCCGCCAGGAAACAAAAAGAAGAAGAAGGAGGAATTACTGCTATCATGGCCGAATCTCCAAAATAACCAAAGAAACAAAAAGTTTTGTCTGAGGATACCAAAAAAAACTAACAAAAAACAGCTAACCCGGATAAAAGGATAGCGTACGTTTGACACCCCTGATCTACATCAACAATATGATTTGCCTGAGTAGCTGGACAGGAAACACAGAAAAAAAACAAAAAACTGAAGTCAATGCTAACGCCTAACTGCCGCCAGGAAACAAAAGAAGAAGGAGGAACACCTATGTGCTATTTTTGTCCGAATCTCCAAAACAACCAAATAAAGGAAAAGTTTTGTCTGAGGATACAAAAAAAACCCCCAAAACAGCGAACCCAGATAAATATATATGTTCATTCTTGGCAAATTCATCACATGGGCCGGAAAAAATCTGTTCGCGGGCCGTACGTTTGACACCCCCGATCTACATCAACAGCATGATTTGCCTGAGTAGTACAACAAAGAACGGAAGTCGATGCTAACACCTACCTGCCGCCAGGAAACAAAAAGAAGAAGGAAGAACGCCTACGTGCAATTATTGCTACCATGGCTGAATCTCCAAAACAACCAAAGAAACGAAAAGTTTTGTCTGATGATTAAAAAACAAACAAAACAAAAAAACAGCTAACCCGGATAAAAGGACAATCAGGATCAACATTCCTGGTCCACTGGCTGAAGACCATGGACTGTTTGAACATTTCCAGGCATGGTTCATAAACGAGCAAAATTGCCATTTTGTGTGGTATCATCCAAAACTAATGTAAAGTATCCAAACAAGAGAAGAATAAGTGATTATTACATTTTAACAGAAATGCAGATAGAACATGTTAAAACATAAAATAAACAGATATTAACAGTAAATATAACAATTAGATTAACAATCCAATTTGACAGCTTGTCCTTAATAAATTTGACAAAATAATAGGTGTATAAATGACACAATATGTTACTGCATACGTCAGCAGACTAATTAGGAGCCTTTGTTTGTTTACTTAGTACTAAAAGACAAGTTGTCTAGTATGTTCACTATTTTATTTAAGGACCAAATTGCAATAATAAACATATGTTTAATGTAACCTAAGATTTTTTGTTAAAATAAAGCCAATAATGACATTTTTTGTGGTCCCTATTATTTAGAGAAGTATCGAAAAGTATCGAAAAGTACCAAAATACATTTAGGTTCTGGTACCAAAAAATTGGTATGGGGACAACACTCGTTGGAAGTCTTGTCCCACACTAAAGTCCTGGTCCACTGGCTGAAGACCATGGACTGTTTGAACATTTCCAGGCATGGTTCATAAACAAGCAAAATTGCCATTTTGTGTGGTATCATCCAAAACTAATGTAAAGTATCCAAACAAGAGAAGAATAAGTGATTATTACATTTTAACAGAAGTGTAGATAGAACATGTTATAACATAAAATAAACAGATATTAACAGTAAATATAACAAGTAGACAGCTTGTCCTTAATAATTTTGACAAAATAATAGGTAGATAAATGACATAATATGTTACTGCATATGTCAGCAGACTAATTAGGAGCCTATGTTTGTTTACTTACTACTAAAAGACAAGTTGTCTAGTATGTTCACTATTTTATTTAAGGACAAACTTGTAATAATAAACATATATTTAATGTATCTTAATTTTTTTTGTTAAAATAAAGCCAATAACGACATTTTTTGTGTTCCCCTTAATTTAGAAAAGTACCGAAATACATTTAGGTTCCGGTACCAAAATATTGATATGGGGACAACACTTGTTGGGAGTCTTGTCCTGCACTCAAATCCTGGTCCACTGGCTGAAGACCATGGACGATTTGAACATTTCCAGGCATGGTTCATAAACGAGCAAAACGGCAATTTTGTGCACTTACTGTATGCTCTGTAGCAGGCGTCACATTCAAGTCAAAGCAGGTGATGTGATATTAGGGGAGGAAATAGGTGATGATGTGAAAGATTGGCGGAAGCATCCATCGCTTCACCACTTCATCACCCCATCATCTCATTGCCTGGTAGATGGCAGCCATCACCATGCAGGTGTGCACCGGAAGCATCCGTGTCATCTAAAAGGTCTCGACTCAATTACACCCACGTCTAACGTAACGGCCGAGTCATATTTCCCATCATCCTCCCCGGGAGATGTTTTCGCTGGGGAAAAAAGGGGGGGGAAAGTATGAACGTATTAAAACGGGCCTCCCCCGTGAGGTATGACATCTCCCACCCGGCCCTCGTCCGCATTTGCAAAAAATGATGAAGGCAGATTCATGCACGCACACGAAGTTACGCCGCATCCATTCACCGCTCGCCTGCAGCGCCGGGATTAATAGCCATGTTAATGTGGCCGTTTGCGGGCAGGGAAATATACGCCGGCGTAATCTGCCCTGCAAGACCACCGTGAGTAAATGGCTGAGGGGGGAGAACCTACATGGACATATATCACACATACATAAATAAACATGGGAATATTTATGCTGCTGCCATCTCCTGCTGTAAATCAGACACCGAGCATAGGAATACATGGTGGGGGTCTCCACACATGTGCTCACTTCCCTTTACAGTGGGTTCCAAAAGGAGTAGGAAGAAGCAAGGCTTATTTCATCCTTTTTCCACTTCCTGTTGTCGTCTTGTCACACAGTTTGCATTGTGTAGCAGATTTCCAAATGTTCTTTGTTTAGTCCATCATTTAATTCCACATAGTGATATGCTAAAAGGTTTTAAGTGTTGTACGTGCTTACAATTGTTTGGTTTCTTTGTTTAGCCCATATTTTAATTTCACATACTCATATGCTAAAACGTTTTAAGTGTTCTACGTGCTTACAATTATTGGATTTCTTTTTTTAGTCCCTATTTAAATTCCACCTATTGATGTACTTAAAGGTTTTAAGTGTTGTACGTGCGTACAATTGTTTGGTTTCTTTGTTTAGTCCATCATTTAATTCCACATAGTTATATGCTAAAAGGTTTTAAGTGTTGTACATGCATACAACTGTTTGGTTTCTTTGTTTAGTCCATAATTTAATTTTACATACTCATATGCTAAAGGTTTTAAGTGTTGTACGTGCATACAATTGTTTGGTTTCTTTGTTTAGTCCATTTTTAAATTCCACGTAGTGATGTATTTAAAGGTTTTAAGTGTTCTACGTGGGCACAATTGTTTGGTTTCTTTGTTTAGTCCATAATTTAATTCCACATAATGATATGCTCGAGGTTAGAAGTGTTGTACGTGCATACAATTGTTTGGTTTCTTTGTGTAGTCCAGAATTGAATTCCACATAGTGATATGCTAAAGGTTTTAAGTGTTGTACGTGCATACAATTGTTTGGTTTCTTTGTTTAGTCCATATTTAAATTCCACCTAGTGGTGTACTTAAAGGTTTTAAGTGTTGTACGCGCGCACAATTGTTTGGTTTCTTTGTTTAGTCCATCATTTAATTCCACATAGTGATATGCTAAAAGGTTTTAAGTGTTGTACATGCATACAACTGTTTGGTTTCTTTGTTTAGTCCATAATTTAATTTTACATACTCATATGCTAAAGGTTTTAAGTGTTGTACGTGCATACAATTGTTTGGTTTCTTTGTTTAGTCCATTTTTAAATTCCACGTAGTGATGTATTTAAAGGTTTTAAGTGTTCTACGTGGGCACAATTGTTTGGTTTCTTTGTTTAGTCCATAATTTAATTCCACATAATGATATGCTCGAGGTTAGAAGTGTTGTACGTGCATACAATTGTTTGGTTTCTTTGTGTAGTCCAGAATTGAATTCCACATAGTGATATGCTAAAGGTTTTAAGTGTTGTACGTGCATACAATTGTTTGGTTTCTTTGTTTAGTCCATATTTAAATTCCACCTAGTGGTGTACTTAAAGGTTTTAAGTGTTGTACGTGCGCACAATTGTTTGGTTTCTTTGTTTAGTCCATAATTTAATTCCACATAGTGATATGCTAAAGGTTTTAAGTGTTGTACGTGCATACAATTGTTTGGTTTCTTTGCTTAGGCCATAATTTAATTCCACGTAGTGATATGCTCAAGGTTAGAAGTGTTGTACGTGCATACAATTGTTTGGTTTCTCTGTTTAGTCCATATTTTAATTTCACATACTCATATGCTAAAAGGTTTTAAGTGTTGTACGTGCATATAAATGTTTTATTTATTTGTTTAGTCCATAATTTAATTTCACATAGTGATATGCTAAAGGTTTTAAGTGTTGTACGTGCATACAATTGTTTGATTTCTTTGTTTAGTCTATAATTTAATTTCACATAGTGATGTGCTAAAGGTTTTAAGTGTTGTACGTGCATACAATTGTTTGATTTCTTTGTTTAGTCCATAATTTAATTTCACATACTCATATGCTAAAGGTTTTAAGTGTTGTACGTGCATACAAATGTTTGGTTTCTTTGTTTAGTCCATATTTTAATTTCACATACTCATATGTTAAAGGTTTTAAGTGTTGTACGTGCATACAATTGTTTGGTTTCTTTGTTTAGGCCATAATTTAATTCCACATAGTGATATGCTAAAGGTTTCAAGTGTTGTACGTGTATACAAATGTTTGGTTTCTTTGTTTAGTCCATATTTTAATTTCACATACTCATATGTTAAAGGTTTTAAGTGTTGTACGTGCATACAATTGTTTGGTTTCTTTATTTAGGCCATACTTTAATTCCACATAGTGACGTGCTAAAGGTTTGAAGTGTTGTACGTGCATACAATTGTTTGGTTTCTTTGTTTAGTCCATAATTTAATTCCACATACCGTATTTTTCGGACTATAAGTCACAGTTTGTTTCATAGTTTGGCCGGGCTGCAGTGCGACTTATATATGTTTTTTCCTTCTTTATTATGCATTTTCGACAGGTGCGACTTATACTCCGGTGCGACTTATACTCCGAAAAATACGGTACTCATATGTTAAAGGTTTTAAGTGTTGTACATGCATATACATGTTTGATTTCTTTGTTTAGTCCATATTTTAATTTCACATACTCAAATACTAAAAGGTTTTAAGTGTTCTACGTGCTTACAATTATTGGATTTCTTTTTTTAGTCCATATTTAAATTCCACCTATTGATGTACTTAAAGGTTTTAAGTGTTGTACGTGCATACAATTGTTTGGTTTCTTTGTTTAGTCCATATTTTAATTCCACATACTCATATGCTAAAGGTTTTAAGTGTTGTACGTGCATACAATTGTTTGGTTTCTTTGTTTAGTCCATCATTTAATTCCACATAGTGATATGTTAAAGGTTTTAAGTGTTGTACGTGCATACAATTGTTTGGTTTCTTTGTTTAGTCTATAATTTAATTTCACATAGTGATATGCTAAAGGTTTTAAATGTTGTGGGTGCATACAATTGTTTGGTTTCTTTGTTTAGTCCATAATTCCATTCCACATACTGATATGCTAAAGGTTTTAAATGTTGTACGTGCGTACAATTGTTTGGTTTCTTTGTTTAGTCCATAATTTAATTCCACATAGTGATGTGCTAAAGGTTTTAAGTGTTGTACATGCATACAATTGTTTGGTTTCTTTGTTTAGTCCATAATTTAATTCCACATAGTGATATGCTAAAGTTTTAAGTGTTGTACGTGCATACAATTGTTTGGTTTCTTTGTTTAGTCCACAATTTAATTCTACATACTCATATGCTAAAGGTTTTAAGTGTTGCACGTGCATACAAACATTTTAAATTACATTTTCCTCTGCGGTTTTATTTTTCCTCTTTTGTTGAGAAGAATTGTTGTACATTCTTGGCAAGCGGGTTATAATTAGCTTCGTACATCATTTTCGCTGTTTGCAAATGCACCAAATCACTAAATTTTAGTGCTTTAGATTCCTTCCTTTTACTGGAGATCCACCCAGGAATGGGACTACATAAATCTCTTCCTTACTTCCTCCAAATGAGGCTCGATTATGCCACTGACTCAAGGAGGACAAAAAAATATTAAAAATGAAGGCAAAGACACACTTTTTGACCCTTGATGAGCTGGGGCCTATCTCAGCTGCATTCGGGTGGAAGGCGGTGTACACCCTGGATAAGTCGCCACCTCATCGCAGACATGTATATATATATATATGTACATATATATACAAACCCCGTTTCCATATGAGTTGGGAAATTGTGTTAGATGTAAATATAAACGGAATACAATGACTTGCAAATCATTTTCAACCCATATTCAGTTGAATATGCTACAAAGACAACATATTTGATGTTCAAACTCAGAAACATTTTTTTTTTTTGTGCAAATAATCAATAACTTTAGAATTTGATGCCAGCAACACGTGACAAAGAAGTTGGGAAAGGTGGCAATAAATACTGATAAAGTTGAGGAATGCTCATCAAACACTTATTTGGAACATCCCACAGGTGTGCAGGCTAATTGGGAACATGTGGGTGCCATGATTGGGTATAAAAACAGCTTCCCAAAAAATGCTCAGTCTTTCACAAGAAAGGATGGGGCGAGGTACACCCCTTTGTCAACAACTGCGTGAGCAAATAGTCAAACAGTTTAAGAACAACGTTTCTCAAAGTGCAATTGCAAGAAATTGAGGGATTTCAACATCTACGGTCCATAATATCATCAAAAGGTTCAGAGAATCTGGAGAAATCACTCCACGTAAACGGCATGGCCGGAAACCAACATTGAATGACCGTGACCTTCCTTCCCTCAGACGGCACTGTATCAAAAACCGACATCAATCTCTAAAGGATATCACCACATGGGCTCAGGAACACTTCAGAAAACCACTGTCACTAAATACAGTTGGTCGCTACATCTGTAAGTGCAAGTTAAAGCTCTACTATGCAAAGTGAAAGTAATTTATCAACAACATCCAGAAACGCCGCCGGCTTCTCTGGGCCCGAGATCATCTAAGATGGACTCATGCAAAGTGGAAAAGTGTTCTGTGGTCTGACGAGTCCACATTTCAAATTGTTTTTGGAAATATTCAACATCGTGTCATCCGGACCAAAGGGGAAGCGAACCATCCAGACTGTTATCGACACAAAGTTGAAAAGCCAGCATGTGTGATGGTATGGGGGTGCATTAGTGCCCAAGACATGGGTAACTTACACATCTGTAAAGGCACCATTAATGCTGAAAGGTACATACAGGTTTTGGAACAACATATGCTGCCATCTAAGCGCCGTCTTTTTCATGGACACCCCTGTTTATTTCAGCAAGACAATGCCAAGCCACATTCAGCACATGTTACAATAGCGTGGCTTCGTAAAAAAAGAGAGCAGGTACTTTCCTGGCCCGCCTGCAGTCCAGACCTGTCTCCCATCGACAATGTGTGGCGCATTATGAAGCGTAAAATATGACGGCGGAGACCCCCGGACTGTTGAACGACTGAAGCTCTACATAAAACAAGAATGGGAAAGAATTCCACTTTCAAAGCTTCAACAATTAGTTTCCTCAGTTCCCAATATTATTGAGTGTTGTTAAAAGAAAAGGTGATGTAACACAGTGGTGAACATGCCCTTTCCCAACTACTTTGGCACGTGTTGCAGCCATGAAATTCTAAGTTAATTATTATTTGCAAAAAAAAAAAGTTTATGAGTTTGAACATCAAATATGTTGTCTTTGTAGTGCATTCAATTGAATATGGGTTGAAAATGATTTGCAAATCATTGTATTCCGTTTATATTTACATCTAACACAATTTCCCAACTCATATGGAAACGGGGTTTGTACATATATATGTATATATACACATAAGTGTGAATAAATGTGTACATATATGTACATATATACATATATGTGTGTATAAATGTTTACATATATGTATATATATATATATATATATATACATATATGTGTTTATATATGGATATATATTTGTACATATATACATAAACAGTATGTGTGTATACAGTATATGGATACATATATGTGTGTATATATGGATACATGTAGGTACATATATACATATATGTGTGTATATATGGATACATATAAGTACATATATACATATATGTGTGTATATATGGATACATATATGTGTGTATATATGGATACATATACTGTATGTGTGTATATATGATACATATATGTGTGTATATATGGATACATGTACGTACATATATACATATGTGTGTATATATGGATACATATAAGTACATATATACATATATGTGTGTATATATGGATACATATATGTGTGTATATATGGATACATATATGTGTGTATATATGGATACATATACCGTATGTGTGTATATATGGATACATATATGTGTGTATATATGGATACAAATGTGTAAATTTATACATATATGTGTGTATATATGGATACATATGTGTAAATTTATACATATATGTGTGTATATATGGATACATGTACGTACATATATACATATATGTGTGTATATATGGATACATATACTGTATGTGTGTATATATGGATACATGTACGTACATATATACATATATGTGTGTATATATGGATACATATAAGTACATATATACATATATGTGTGTATATATGGATACATATATGTGTGTATATATGGATACATATACCGTATGTGTGTATATATGGATACATATATGTGTGTATATATGGATACATATGTGTAAATTTATACATATATGTGTGTATATATGGATACATGTACGTACATATATACATATATGTGTGTATATATGGATACATATATGTGTGTATATATGGATACATATATGTAAATGTATACAAGTATGTGTGTATATATGGATACATGTATGTACATATATACATATATGTGTGTATATATGGATACATATATGTGTGTATATATGGATACATATACTGTATGTGTGTATATATGGATACATATATGTAAATTTATACATATATGTGTGTATATATGGATACATATATGTGTGTATATATGGATACATATCTGTAAATTTATACATATATGTGTGTATATATGGATACATGTACGTACATATATACATATATGTGTGTATATATGGATACATATAAGTACATATATACATATATGTGTGTATATATGGATACATATATGTGTGTATATATGGATACATATACCGTATGTGTGTATTTATGGATACATATATGTGTGTATATATGGATACATATGTGTAAATTTATACATATATGTGTGTATATATGGATACATGTACGTACATATATACATATATGTGTGTATATATGGATACATATATGTGTGTATATATGGATACATATATGTAAATGTATACAAGTATGTGTGTATATATGGATACATGTATGTACATATATACATATATGTGTGTATATATGGATACATATATGTGTGTATATATGGATACATATACTGTATGTGTGTATATATGGATACATATATGTAAATTTATACATATATGTGTGTATATATGGATACATATATGTGTGTATATATGGATACATATCTGTAAATTTATACATATATGTGTGTATATATGGATACATGTACGTACATATATACATATATGTGTGTATATATGGATACATATATGTGTGTATATATGGATACATATATGTAAATTTATACATATATGTGTGTATATATGGATACATATATGTGTGTATATATGGATACATATATGTAAATGTATACAAGTATGTGTGTATATATGGATACATATATGTAAATGTATACAAGTATGTGTGTATATATGGATACATGTATGTACATATATACATATATGTGTGTATATATGGATACATATATGTGTGTATATATGGATACATATACTGTATGTGTGTATATATGGATACATATATGTAAATTTATACATATATGTGTGTATATATGGATACACCCCGCCTTCCGCCCGATTGTAGCTGAGATAGGCTCCAGCGCCCCCCGCGACCCCAAAGGGAATAAGCGGTAGAAAATGGATGGATGGATATATGTGTGTATATATGGATACATATCTGTAAATTTATACATATATGTGTGTATATATGGATACATGTACGTACATATATACATATATGTGTGTATATATGGATACATATATGTGTGTATATATGGATACATATATGTAAATTTATACATATATGTGTGTATATATGGATACATGTACGTACATATATACATATATGTGTGTATATATGGATACATATTAGTACATATGTACATATATGTGTGTATATCTGGATACATATATACAAATACATGTGTGTGTATATATGTATACATATATGTACATATTGTATATACATATGTGTGTATATATATATATATATATATATATATATATATATATATATATATATATATATATATAGTGTATTGTTTATTATTGTTTTAGTCAAAGCGTGGTCAAGAGATATTCAGTACTTTTTGAGCACATTCAACAATAAGCAGATTTTGGTGACAATAACCCTGCTATGAAGTTGTTATATCCTCACATCCTTAAGTGGTTGCTATTGCTTTCGGGCGAGGACGGGGAAAACTCAGCAAAACTTTGCTTGAAGCCCCAGGGGGGTCGGGAGTTTCACACCAAGAGTTTTGCACATCCCTGGGCTTTTTTTTTTTTTTTTTTTTTTTGCCGGGGCGTGAAAACTTTAAATTCATTCTTTAGAAGCAGAGTGGGGGGAAAAAAAAACAAAAACTTGAGATGCAGCGCAGAGAGAGGGGCTTGTCTGTTCCCTTCCCACTTCAAAGCAACACATCGGGGAGAGAAAAAAGACGCGTGAGGTGAACGTTTCATCTCCCAGACGATGTCGGCAAATGGAAAGTAGATCCGCAGCACCGAGCGGTCACGTATTGTGATCAGCTGCCATGAAAGCCTCGGTAAACACACTAACACACACTTACACACATACACACACTTTTACTTCACCGCTGCAGTTAATCAGACAGTCCCCCGGCACTCCAACAGCTGCATTATGGGTATTAAAACCTCTTCTTTATCCACCAAACATACACTAATGGAAAAAGCCGCCTGTGGTCGAACATTCGTGATGTGTATTTCTGGTCCTGTCATCCTGGTCCGGACAGAAGGATGCCAAGGCAGTGCAACTGGATCAAGAGAGACGTCGGAGGCACTTTACTGAACAGGACTGCAGTTCCTGGAGTTAGTTTAGGAGTTAGTGTGTAAAAGTCTGGGAAAACAACTGCTTTAAGTCATAACTTAAACTTACTTAGTCTCTTCTCAAGGACAGGGCTATCACTTTTGCATTCCGGAGTCCCAATTAGGGCCTCTTTTCTATGAGAAGTGATCCAATCCACCTGTGAATGTCATAATAAGGGGCCTTATCTTATTATGTGCTCAAAGTGAAATACCACTATTTACTTAAACTTGGTGGTTCTAATTCTCCAAGGTGAATATAAACATTCACTATAAACAAAACATAATATGAGGTAATTCATTCGCTTCATTCGCCAATCACCTTTTTTGCATTCATGAGGCTGCTGAAGCCCATCATGACATATGGATATTTAAACGTATTCTTTATTCACCAAACATACACTAATGGAAAAATCCGCCTGTGGTAGAACATTCGTGATGTGTATTTCTGGTCTTGTCATCCTGGTCCAGACAGAAGGATGACAAGGCAGTGTGGCTGGATCAAAAGAGACATCGCAGGCGCTTTACTGAACTAAAAGTTGCTTTATTACAAGCCGGCGTCATTATACAGGACTGCAGTTCCTGGAGTTAGTTTAGGAGTTAGTGTGTCAGTGTCTGGAAAATAACTGCTTTAAGTCATAACTTAAACTTAATTAGTCTCTTCTCAAGGACAGGGCTATCAGTTTTGCATTCCGAAGTCCCAATTAGGGTTTCTTTCCTATGAGAAGTGATTCAATCCACCTGCGAACATCATACTAAGGGGCCTTATCTTATTATGTGCTCAAAGTGAAATACCACTATTTACTTAAACTTGGTGGTTCTAATTCTCCAAGGTGAATATAAACATTCACTATAAACAAAACATAATATGAGGTAATTCATTCGCTTCATTCGCCAATCACCTTTTTTGCATTCATGAGGCTGCTGAAGCCCATCATGACATATGGATATTTAAACGTATTCTTTATTCACCAAACATACACTAATGGAAAAATCCGCCTGTGGTAGAACATTCGTGATGTGTATTTCTGGTCTTGTCATCCTGGTCCAGACAGAAGGATGACAAGGCAGTGCGGCTGGATCAAAAGAGACGTCGCAGGCGCTTTACTGAACTAAAAGTTGCTTTATTACAAGCGGGTGTCACTATACAGGACGGCAGTTCCTGGAGTTAGTTTAGGAGTTAGTGTGTTAGTGTCTGGGAAAACAACTGTTTTAAGTCATAACTTAAACTTACTTAGTCTCTTCTCAAGGATAGGGCTATCACTTTTGCATTCCGATGTCCCAATTAGGGCTTCTTTCCTATGAAAAGTGATCCAATCCACCTGTGAATGTCATACTAAGGGGCCTTATCTTATTATGTGCTCAAAGTGAAATACCACTATTTACTTAAACTTGGTGGTTTTAATTCTCCAAGGTGAATATAAACCTTCACCATTAACGAAACATAATATGAGGTAATTAATTCACTTAATTCGCCAATCACCTTTTGCATTCATGAGGCTTCTGAAGCCCATCATGAATTATGTGTATTTAAAACTCTTTTTTATTCACCAAACATACACTAATGGAAAAAGCCGCCTGTGGTAGAACATTCGTGATGGGTATTTCTGGTCTTGTCATCCTGGTCCGGACAGAAGGGTGAAACGGCAGTGCAGGCGAATCAAAAGAGACGTCGGAGGCGCTTTACTGAACTAAAAGTTGCTTTATTACAAGCCGGCGTCATTATACAGGACTGCAGTTCCTGGAGTTAGTTTAGGAGTTAGTGTGTAAGTGTCTGGGAAAACAACTGTTTTAAGTCATAACTTATTCTTACTTAGTCTCTTCTCAAGGATAGGGCTATCACTTTTGCATACAGAAGTCCCAATTAGGGCTTCTTTCCTATGAGAAGTGATCCAATCCACCTGTGAATGCCATACTAAGGGGCCTTATCTTATTATGTGCTTAAAGTGAAATACCACTATTTACTTAAACTTGGTGGTTCTAATTCTCCAAGGTGAATATAACCCTTCACCATTAACAAAACATAATATGAGGTAATTAATTAACTAAATTCGCCAATCACCTTTTGCATTCACGAGGCTGCTGAAGCCCATCATGAATTATGGGTATTTAAACCTATTTTTTATTCACCAAACATACACTAATGGAAAAAGCCGCCTGTGGTAGAACATCCGTGATGTGTATTTCTGGTCTTGTCATCCTCGTCCGGACAGAAGGGTGACACGGCACTGCGGCTGGATCAAAAGAGACGTCGGAGGCGCTTTACTAGACTAAAAGTTGTTTTATTACAAGCGGGCGTCATTATACAGGACTGCAGTTCCAGGAGTTAGTTTAGGAGTTAGTGTTTAAGTGTCTGGAAAACCACTGCTTTAAATCATAACTTAAACTTACTTCGTCTCTTCTCAAGGATAGGGCTATCACTTTTGCATTCCGAAGTCCCAATTAGGGTTTCTTTCCTATGAGAAGTGATCCAATCCACCTGTGAATGCCATACTAAGGGGCCTGATCTTATTATGTGCTCAAACTAAAATACCACTATTTACTTAGACTTGGTGGTTCTAATTCTCCAAGGTGAATATAAACATTCACTAAAACAAAACATAATATGAGGTAATTCATCCACTTCATTCGCCAATCACCTTTTTTTGCATTCATGAGGCTGCTGAAGCCCATCATGACATATGGATATTTAAACGTATTCTTTATTCACCAAACATACACTAATGGAAAAAGCCGCCTGTGGTCGAACATTCGTGATGTGTATTTCTGGTCTTGTCATCCTGGTCCGGACAGAAGGATGACAAGGCAGTGCGGCTGGATCAAGAGAGACGTCGGAGGCACTTTACTGAACTAAAAGTTGCTTTATTACAAGCGGGTGTCACTATACAGGACTGCAGTTCCTGGAGTTAGTTTAGGAGTTAGTGTGTAAGTGTCTGGGAAAACTTAAACTTACTTAGTCTCTTCTCAAGGATAGGGCTATCACTTTTGCATTCCGAAGTCCCAATTAGGGTCTCTTTCCTACGAGAAGTGATCCAATCCACCTGCGAACGTCATACTAAAGGGCCTTATCTTATTATGTGCTCAAACTAAAATACCACTATTTACTTAAACTTGGTGGTTTTCCAAGGTGAACATAAACCTTCAGGATAAGCAATACATAATATGAGTTAATTCATTCACTTCATTCACCAATCACCTTTTGCAATCATTCAAGCCCATCATGAATTATGGGTATTTAAACCTCTTTTTTATTCACCAAACATACACTAATGGAAAAATCCGCCTGTGGTAGAACATTCGTGATGTGTATTTCCTCGTCCAAAATGAAGGGCGATACGGCAGTGCGGCTGGATCAAGAGATACGTCGGAGAAGCTTTACAGAACTAAAAGTTGCTTTATTACAATCGGGCGTCATTATACAGGACTGCAGTTCCTGGAGGAGGTCAAGAAAATGAGGCACTCCTAACTTGGAGAAGCAAAACCATCAGTTTTTATATTCCCCCTTTCTGTCTCTGGGTGTGTGCTAAGTCAGGACAGCACACCCTGACCATAAAAGGAGATGTTAGTGTGTAAGTGTCTTGAAAACAACTGCTTTAAGTCATAACTTACTTAGTCTCTTCTCAAGGATAGGGCTATCCTATTTGCATTCCGGAGTCCCAATTAGCGACTGAGTTGCTATTTTTTTTACTGCAAAATCCACAGATTTATTTTTACTCTGTTCGTAAAAAAATATGTAAAAATTAGGGATGTCCAATAATGGCTTTTTGCCGATATCCGATATTCCCATATTGTCCAACTCTTTAATTACCGATACCGATATCAACCGATATATACAGTCGTGGAATTAACACATCATTATGCCTAATTTGGACAACCAGGTATACTGAAGATAAGGTACTTTAAAAAAAATATAAATAAAATAAAATAAGAAAAATAAATTAAAAACATTTTCTTGAATAAAAAAGAAATTAAAACAATATAAAAAAACAGTTACATAGAAACTAGTACATCAACATCTAGAGGAGCCAGATGAGGTGGTTCGGGCATCTGGTCAGGATGCCACCTGATCGCCTCCCTCGGGAGGTGTTTAGTGCACGTCCGACCAGTAGGAGGCCACGGGGAAGACCCAGGACACGTTGGGAAGACTATGTCTCCCGGCTGGCCTGGGAACGCCTCGGGATCCCCCAAGAAGAGCTGGACGAAGTGGCTGGGGAGAGGGAAGTCTGGGCTTCCCTGCTTAGGCTGCTGCCCCCGCGACCCGACCTCGGATAAGCGGAAGAAGATGGTTGGATGGATGGATGGAAACTAGTAATTAATGAAAATTAGTCAAATTAACTGTTAGAGGTTAGTACTATTAGTGGACCAGCAGCACGCACAATCATGTGTGCTTACGGACTGTATCCCTTGCAGACTGTATTGATATATATTGATATATAATGTAGGAACCACAATATCAATAACAGAAAAAAACAACCCTTTTGTGTGAATGAGTGTACATGGAGGAGGAAGGTTTTTTGGGTTGGTGCACTAATTGTAAGTGTTTTTTATGTTGATTTAATAAAAAAACCCAAAAAAAACGATACCAATAAAAAAAAAAAACGATACCAATAATTTCCGGACATCTCTAGTATAAATCAAACGCATGGGCAAAGTCGTGCAATATTTTCCCTCCGAGGGCGACCATAACTGCGACGTGGCCCTCAATGAAAACAAGTGTGACACCCCTGAATACAGCACGACCGGACTCTGTCTTGGGACTTCAATTCCGGGTCCGGTTGCCAATCTTGATGAGAATAATTCACCTGCCTAAAACCCGAGTCCATTATGTGGCCATTCGAGTGAGATTGGTGTACGAATCAATGATGCGGAGGAAGTCGAGCCAATTTGTGGAAAACCCGGGCGAATAAAAAATGCTAACCAAATGGAGCAGAAGGAAAACCTTAGCACAAGACCACGAGCATCCTTCGAAAGGCAACAAATGATGTTCCTCTCCATCACTGCTGACTGATGGAAAGCAAAAAGCAATCAATAAAGGGTAAAATGTTCATCTAATACATCAGGCTAATGTGCAGGATGGGAGAGAAGAGTGAGTGGGTGGAAAAGTGTGAGTGTGCCTGACATGTGAGAGGACTCTGTACAGTCTTGCAGATCTCTTAGATCCTATCCACTGATTGGACTAAACCTCTGAAATACAACGTCTAATAGAATGTGTGGACTGAGCACAGCCCTATATAATCAGGATACATTTTACATAATAACATCCATTTTCTTTCTTTTTTCTTTCTTTCTTTAGTTTATTTGGAACATGAACACACTTACATCATAATACATCACACAATTTCATATCATTTCATTTTACATCATGCCCGAAAAGGAGTAGGAAGAAGCAAAGCTTATTTAATCCTACCCCTTTCCCACTTCAAGCGTTTACAAATATATAGAATCATTTACTGACCTTTTTATATAATAAAATAACATCTATGAATTAGTATACAACAGTTTTGTAATATGTAATTAATTAATTAATTCAGTCATTATTAACATACTGAGATGAAGAATATCTTATTTTCAATAAGGTTGAAAGTATTTCTCATAATTCTTCTTTTTTGTACTCTGTAAGCACTATTATTTTGAACAACCTCTTAAACTGGATCATATCAGTACAATTTTTAACTTCTTTACTTAATCCATTCCATAATTTAATTCCACATACTGATATGCTAAAAGTTCTAAGTGTTTTACGTGCATATAAATGTTTTAAATTTTTTTTTCCTCTAAGGTTATATTTCTCCTCTTTAGTTGAGAAGAATTGTTGTACATTCTTTGGTAGCAGGTTATAGTTTGCTTTATACATCATTTTAGCTGTTTGCAATTTTACCAAATCACCAAACTTTAATATTTCTGACTTAATAAATAAAGGGTTTGTATGTTCTCTATATCCAACATTATGTATTATTCTAACTGATCTTTTTTGTAACACGGTTAGCGAATGTAGCGCACATTTGTAGTTATTTCCCCATATTTCTGTACAATAACTCAGATATGGTAACACTAGCGAGCAGTAGAGAATATGTAGTGATTTTTGGCCCAGGACATATTTTGCTTTATTCATTATTGAAATGTTTTTTGCCACCTTATGTTGTATGTTTTGTATATGAGATTTCCAGTTCATTTGATCATCTATTAATACTCCCTAAAATCTAGTTTCTTTTACCCTTTCTATGTCTACTTCGTCTATTTGTATTTGTGTATGATGCTCTTTTCTACTATTACCAAATAGCATTATTTTAGTTTTACTGAG
Organism: Nerophis lumbriciformis; assembly: GCF_033978685.3. Classification (NCBI taxonomy): domain Eukaryota; kingdom Metazoa; phylum Chordata; class Actinopteri; order Syngnathiformes; family Syngnathidae; genus Nerophis; species Nerophis lumbriciformis. Next base: position 32,618,157 of record NC_084568.2, on the reverse strand, counting down.
ATTCAAAGATAGTCTGTTTTTGTCAAACCATCTTTTTAATTTGTTCATTTCTTCTGTTATTATTTGTATTATCTTCTGTGTGCTCTCTCCTGAACAGAAAGCAGTTGTGTCGTCTGCAAATAAAACCAACTTTAAGTCCTTCGTAACCTTACAAATGTCGTTTATATAAAGATTGAACAATCTTGGTCCCAGTATTGACCCCTTTCTATCGCTTGTCCATAATTTGCACGTGTTTGAAGCTTTCAAGCTCCTACTCAGTGGCCTTGTGGTAAGAGTGTCCGCCCTGAGTCAAACCAAAGACTATACAAATGGGACCCATTACCTCCCTGCTCAGCACTCAGCATCAATGGCTGGAATTGGGGGTTAAATCACCGAAAATGATTCCCGGGCGTGGCCACCGCTGCTGCTCACTGCTCCCCTCACCTCCCAGGGGGTGAACAAGGGGATGGGTCAAATGCAGAGGACATATTTCACCACACTGAGTGTGTGTGTGACAATCATTGGTACTTTAACTTTAACTTTTAACTGAACAGTACCGCCACTTTAATTATTTCCTATCATGACCCCCCCTCCCCCCGCCCCGGGTGACAGAAATTTCCGCGACCCCCATAAATTTGAAAAACTATTGAGAACGTGATATTTATTTATTCATCTTTACAAGTGAAAGTCGTATGAATTGTCTGAAAATCACCTCATCAAAAGAGCAGAGATAACATTTGCAACACCGTGAATTAATTTCCATGTTTAGTTCAATTTATATATACATATACAGTATATATATATATATATATATATATATATATATATATATATATATATATATAAAAATATATATATATATATATATATATATATATGTATATATATTTGTATATGTATATATATATATGTATATATATATTTGTATATATATATATATATATATATATATATATATATATATATATATATATATATATATATATATATATACAAAACCCAAAACCAGTGAAGTCGGCACGTTGTGCAAAACGTAAATAAAACAAAGTACAATGATTTGCAAATCCTTTTCAACTTATATTCAACTGAATAGACTGCAAAGACAAGATATTTAACGTTCGAACTGGAAAACTGTTAATATTAGCTCATTTGGAATTTGATGCCTGCAACATGTTCCAGAAAAGCTGGCACAAGTGGCAAAAAAGACTGAGAAAGTTGAGGAATGCTCATCAAACACTTATTTTGAACAGGCTAATTGGGAACAGGTGGGTGCCATGATTGGGTATAACAGCAGCTTCCGTGAAAAATGCTAAGTCATTCCCAAACAAGGATGGGGCGGAGGGTCACCACCATGTGAACGAATGCGTGAGCAAATTGTCGAACAGTTTAAGAACAACATTTCTCAATGAGCTATTGCAAGGAATTTAGGGATTTCACCATCCACGGTCTGTAATATCATCAAAAGGTTCAGAGAATCTGGAGAAATCACTGCACGTAAGCGATGATATGACGGACCTTCGATCCCTCAGGCGGTACAGCATCAAAAACCAACATCAGCGTGTAAAGGATACCACCACATGAGCTCAGGAACACTTCAGAAAACCACTGTCAGTAACTACAGTTTGTCGCTACAAATTCAAACTCTACTATGCAAAGCGAAAGCCATTTATCAACAACACCCAGAAACGCCGCCGGATTCCCTTGGCCCGAGCTCATCTAAGATGGACTGATGCAAAGTGGAAAAGTGTTCTGTGGTCTGACGAGTCCACATTTATTTGGAAAACTGTGAAATGTTATAGGCACAAAGTGTAAAAGCCAGCATGTGTGATGGTATGGGGGTGTATTAGTGCCCAAGACATGGGTAACTTACACATCTGTGAAGGCACCATTAATGTCGGAAGGTACATACAGGTTTTGGAGCAACATATGTTGCCATCCAAGCAACGTTATCATGGACGCCCCTGCTTATATCAATAGGAAATGAAAATGTGTGGTGCAATATGAAGCCTAAATACGAGGTACTCGTAGTTAAATAGCGGTTCTGTGAATCTTTGGGCACCACAGGATTCGATTCAGAATCGATTCATGATCAATGCCTTTTTTAATTTTTTTATTACAGTGGGTGCCAGCTCCATTATTATCTACAAAAGAGATAAACAGCTCTGATCGTTTTTTATTTTATTTTAAAATTTATTAAGAATAGTTACAAATTAGAATCGTGGTTAATTCTTAAAAATAGATTTTTTTTGGACACCCCTTACAAAATTAAAACATTCGTGTTTTGAGTTCTGTCACGTGAATTGTCTTTTCAGGTGACGTCCTTTCATTTCACTCTTCTTCACTCTCCATATCCAATTTCTGGCTTTGAATAAATTGTTCCCGCGCGGACGGACTGAAACGGTCCACCAAGTGTGACACGTCACATAATTGTCTGGTGCAATTAATGGCCGTGGTAGACGAACATTGAACGCTTTGATGAGTTTTTATTAAATATCGATCAGCCGCTGATGCGACGTGATGAGTATTTGGCGGCACATTGGTCTTCTGTGGCAGCGGCTGTCAATGTGGACGGTTGCTACGGCGACTGGAACGTATCCATTCAGGTAAATTGGACAGTAAGCTGAAACTCGGCATCCAGGACGAACGCCAAGAGATGAGCTCTGATGGTTTTTCTTTGGCTGTTTTCCTTGTCCAGTTAATAACTGGCTAAATTGGCGCCCGAAGATTTTGTAAGAATTGGAACGGATTTCTAACGAAAACCGAGGAACCATAACTTAACCAGAATTTTTTTTTACAGTGGACGCCCTGGGCCGCAATTCCATGATCGACTTTGTGGTTGTATCATTGGATTTGCAGTCTCATGTTGTGGACACTTGGGTTAGGAGAAGGGCGAAGCTTTCTACCGATCACCACCTGGAGCGGAGTCGGCTCCAGGTGGTTGAGGGGAGGACGTCGAACAGACCTGGCTGGCCCAAACGCATACTGAGAGTCTGATGGGAACGTCTGGCGAAGTCTCTTGCCAGAGAGTTTCCATTGTCAGCTCCGGAAGAACTTCGAAAATGTCCCGAGGGAGGCGCTGGACATAGAGTCCGAGTGGACTCTATTGTCGAGGCGGCCGGTGCCTGCCGTGGCGGTAATCCCAAAACCGGCGGTGAGGGATGCCGTCAAGCTGAAGGAGTCCTCCTCTCAGGTCCTTTTGGCTCACGGGACTCCGGTACGGACAGGCCAAGCGGTGTGCGGTTTTGGCGGTTGCAGAGGCAAAAACAGCGGACATAGGAGGAGTTCCGAAAAGCCATGGAGAACGCCGTGATTCTGGACCACCATCCGCCGGCTCAAGAGGGGGAAGCAGTGCTCTGTCAACATCGGGGACGGTGTGTTGCCGACGTCAACTCGGGATGTCGTGGCTCGGCTTTCTACCGATCACCACCTGGAGCGTAGTCGGCTCCAGGTGGTTGAGGGGAGGACGCCGGACAGACCTGGCTGGCCCAAACGCATACTGAGAGTCTGCTGGGAACGTCTGGCGAAGTCTCTTGCCAGAGAGTTTCAATTGTCAGCTCCGGAAGAACTTTGAAAATGTCCCGAGGGAGGCGCTGGACATAGAGTCCGAGTGGACTCTATTGTCGAGGCGGCCGGTGCCTGCCGTGGATGTAATCCCAAAACCGGCGGTGAGGGATGCAGTCAAGCTGAAGGAGTCCTCCTCTCAGGTCCTTTTGGCTCACGGGACTCCGGTACGGACAGGCCAAGCGGTGTGCGGCTTTGGCGGTTGCAGAGGCAAAAACAGCGGACATAAGAGGAGTTCCGAAAAGCCATGGAGAACGCCGTGATTCTGGACCACCATCCGCCGCCTCAAGAGGGGGAAGCAGTGCTCTGTCAACATCGGGGACGGTGTGTTGCCGACGTCAACTCGGGATGTCGTGACTTTGTAGAGGAAATACTTTGACGACCTCCTCAATCCCACCTACACATCTTCCAACGAGGAAACCGCACTCGGGGACTCTGTGGTGGGCTCTCCTATTTCTGGGGCTGAGGTTGCCGAGGAAGTTAAGAAGGTCCTCGGTGGCAGGGCCCCGGTGTGTGGATGAGATTTGCCCGGAGTGTCTTAAGGCTCTGTGTGGCTGTCGTGGTTGACAAGACTCTGCAACATTGCGTGGACATCAGGGGCGGTGCCTATGCATTGGCAGACCGGGGTGGTGGTTCCTCTATTTAAAAAGGGGAACCGGAGGGTGTGTTCCAACTATTGTGTGAACACACTCCTCAGCCTTCCCGGTAAGGTCTATTCAGGTGTAAGAGGAGGCTACGCCGGATAGTCGGACTTCAGAGTCAGGAGGAGCATTGTGGTTTTCTTCCTGGTCGTGGAACTACTCTATGTTCTCGGCAAGGTCCTTGAGGGTGCATGGGAGTTTGCCCAACCAGTCTACATGTGCTTTGTGGACTTAGAGAAGGCATTCGACCGTATCCTTTGGGAAGTCCTGTGGGGAATGCTCAGAGAGTACGGGGTATCAGACCTCTTCTTAAGATGATCGGTTTCAGAGCTTGTGAGTCGGACCCGTGTCCAGTGAGGGTTTGCGTCTCCGCCTGGGCAGATTCTGTTCGCCGGATAGTCGGACTTCAGATTCAGGAGGAGCATTGTGGTTTTCTTCCTGGTCGTGGAACCACTCTATGCTCTCGGCAAGGTCCTTGAGGGTGCATGGGAGTTTGCCCAACCAGTCTACATGTGCTTTGTGGACTTAGAGAAGGCATTCGACCGCATCCTTTGGGAAGTCCTGTGGGGAATGCTCAGAGAGTACGGGGTATAAGACCTCTTCTTAAGATGATCGGTTTCAGAGCTTGTGAGTCGGACCCGTGTCTAGTGAGGGTTTGGGTCTCCGCCTGGGCAGATTCTGTTCACAATTTTTATGGACATAATTTCTAGGCGCAGTCAGGGCGTTGTGGGGATCTGGTTTGGTGGCTGCAGGATTAGGTCTCTGCTTTCTGCAAATTTGGTCCTGCTGGCTTCATCTGGCCAGGATCTTCAGCTCTCACTGGATCGGAGTGCGAATGGGATGAAAATCAGCACTTAGATGGAAGAAGATGGATGGATGAATGGATGGATGGATACTGTAAGGTGAAAAACTACGGTATACCAGTTTTATTTTTACAGTAAAATCTAAAGTCGTTTGTTCCACAGTGCATCACTGTAAATGGAAACTGTTACTTTTACAGTAAAATTCTGGCAACTGAGCGGACAGTTTTTGGTTTAGTATTTTACCGTCAAAATTATGGCCATTATTACAGCGCCTCACTGTAAAAGGCAAAATTATGGTAAAACATTTTTGTTTTTTACCATAAAATCCAAGGTTGTTCAAACAGTCTTTTGCTGTAAATGCAAAACGGCAGAACTGTTATTTTTATGCTCTGGTGATGGTTTGTTTGTTTGTTACCATTGTTTTTACAATATATTACTGTAAATGGAAAAACTACACCACTTTTATTTTTACAGCCAACTATTGTAGTTTTTTTTTTACAGAGCAGTACTGTAAACGGCAAAATAGTATAGTACCACTGTTTTTTTAGGGTAAAATCCTAGTGACTGAGGGTTTTTTTACCGTCATTTTTACAGTGCTTTACTGTAAATGGAAAAACGGTAACAGTTACTTGTATGATAAAATTTTGGTAAACATTTTTTTTAACCATCAAAACTACAGCCATTATTTTTACAGTAGATTACTGTAAATGGCAAAATTGTTTTAGGGTAAATTTCTGGCGCCTGAAATGCCAGTTTTTTACCGTAAAATCTTTGGCCGTTGCTTTTACAGTGTAAATAGAAAAATAACACTGCTGTTATTTTTTTGGTAAAAATCTGGCAAATGAGTGGCCCGATTTTTACCATCGTTTTTACAGTGCATTACTGTAAATGGACACTATATCACTTTTTATTTTTAGTTTACTTTAAAATTGAAGTTGTTCTTTTTACAGTGCATTACTGTAAATGAACACTAAATGAGTTTTTATTTGTTGTTTACTTTACAATCTAAGTTGTTCTTTTTACAGTGCATTACTGTAAATGGACATACTATAGCACTTTTTATTTTTACAGTAAAATTCTGGCGTCTAAGCTGCCGTGTTTTTTTTTTTTAATTGATTGTGTGTCGGTTTTAAAAGTGCTCCCCCTCTGGTCAACATATGAAATAACAAGTGTGTGTAAGAACTTAAAATGCGTCCCCTTTAGCCAAAATGAATTTAAAAAAAATAAAATAATGATGTATATATGGAGATACTGTAAAAACTTGAAGTAAATAATGAAAATTCAAAAGCAATTACAAACAAAAAATTACAAAAATAATTAACTAAAAGCTTACCTTACATTGTAAAAGGAAACACGATAAGACCGTTAAATCTTAGGTTAATTTGACAGTGCATTACTGTAAATGGAAAAACTACACCACTGTTATTTTTATGGTAAAAATCTGGCAACTGAGCTGCACATTTTTTCTACCGTTGTTTTCACAGTGCATTACTGTAAATGGAAAAACCAGTACCGCTTTTGCATTTACGGTAAAATTCTGGCAACAGAGCTTTCTAAATTTTACCGTCAAATCTACAGTCATTGTTTTTACAGTGCATTACTGTAAATAAAAAAACGGTAACACAGTTACTTTATATATACATATACATGTATACATATATATATATACATATATATATATATATATATATATATATATATATATATATATATATATATATATATATATATATACACATACATACATACATACATACATACATACATACATATATATATATATATATATATATATACATATATATATAAATATACATACATACATACATACATATACATACATACATACATACATACATACATACATACATACATACATATATATATATATATATATATATATATATATATATATATATATATATATATATATATATATATATATATATATATATATATATATATATATATAAATATACATACATACATACATACATACATATATATATATATATATATATATATAGATTTTTTTACTGGAAGCCATCATTTTGAGTTGAAATTCAGCCATACTGTATTTGACTGCACTTAACTGGGTATAAGAGAAGGCTTGCTGTAATGTTTGTTTTTATTGGAGCACGGCGCAGTGGAATAACTCCAGGATACGTGCAATAAATGGGAAACGACGACGTGAGTGAAACCTTCAAACAGGCTTCTGGCGTGTCGCCGTAAAACCGGGACAATGTTGCTTCCCATCACTCACAGGCTCTCCTGGGGCTGTGGTCTGGGTAAAGGAGGGGCCCAGCCCCAAATAAGGGAAAACCTTTTCTTTGCTGTCAACTATTCATGAAGACAGCCACATATAATTGATAGAACAAATAAAACAAATAATTAAACTTAAACATTTTCTTTGTCGATAGTCTTTTTCTATTTAATAATTAGGTTTAAAAAAAAAAGTATGTTTGTTTAAATTATCATGAAATTGTGACTTTATTTTCACTTTATTTACATTATTTTTTTTTTCCATTTGAGCTAAATTTAAGGTATTTTTGAAAATTACAAGTGCACCTTAATTAAGTAAATACAGTTCATTTGTTTAAATTATTAAGATTTTTCAAATTTAAGGTATTTAGGCTCTTGTTACATTTTAACTGGTTTTCTTTGTCAAATGACTGTCCCAATTTAATTAGGTAAATAGAGTTAATTTGTTTAAATTATAACAAAACTGTGACTAATCCCATGAGACAATTGTTATTTATGATTATTTTAGCTTGTCAACTGCCTTTAGTCACATATGAACTTGAAGTGCCATCCCATGGAGTTGTCCAAAATGTTTTGGTATCCTGGAGCACTCAAAGTTCCTTTCACTGGAACTAAGAGGACAAGCCCAACTCCCGAAAAACCAACCCCACACCATAATTCCTCCTCCACCAAATTTCACACTCGGCACTATGCAGTCCGGAATGTAGCGTTCTCCTGGCAACCTCCAAACCCAGACTGGTCCATCAGATTGCCAGATGGAAAAGTGTGATTCATCAGTCCAGAGAAGGCGTCTCCACTGCTCTAGAGTCCAGTGGTGACATCCTTTACACCACTACATCCCACGCTTTGCATTGGACTTGATGATGTATGGCTTAGATGCAGCTGCTCGGCCATGGAAACCCATTCCGTGAAGCTCCCTGCGTACTGTACGTGGGCTAATTGGAAGGTCACATGAAGTTTGGCGCTCTGTAGCAACTGACTGTTAGAATAATTATGTGTAAGTTATCACACAACTTTAGTATGCTTAAAGTCCGTTGCTCTAGTTATTAGCTGTTGTGCTCAAGCTGTACTTTTTCTATCTGTGCAAGGACAAAACTTCTTGTCTGAGGGTGGCCTCAGCTGCAGATGTTATCTTTGTTTTAGCCCGCTAACAGCCAAGGACTTCAAGGACCTCAACGAAGATAAGACGACAGCACGCAGACGAAGCAGAGACAAGGCAAAATCGCAAGGCCCCCAGCACATTCTGTCACGTATTGTGCGTACTGGAGCTGCTTTGCATGATATGTGTGACCACTCCTTTTAGAGACGGCCTCAGTGATGTTGACTGGGGAACTCCTGGATAACTAGAGGGACGCGGGAGCTGTACCTTAGAGCGTAGGGCGAGACTGTGACTAAGTGTGCAGCTCCATGCTAAATTGAACTCTGTCTCTGCATGATTCCTTGCTTCTTGTCTGTTTAATAGATGTCATCAGTGTTTGAACCTGACACTGACTGTGCAGAAAGTCTTTGCACTATGCGCTCCAGCATCCGCCGACTCCTCCCTGTCAGTTTACGTGGCCTACCGCTTGGTGGCTGAGTTGCTGTTGTTCCCAAAATCTTCACTTTTCTTATAATAAACTTGACTTTGGAGCGAGGAAATTTCACGACTGGATTTGTTGGACAGGTGGCATCCTATGACAGTTCCACGCTGGAAATCACTAAGAGCGGTGATGTATGGCTTAGATGCAGCTGCTCGGCCATGGAAACCCATTCCGTGAAGCTCTCTGCGTACTGTACGTGGGCTAATTGGAAGGTCACATGAAGTTTGGAGCTCTGTAGCAACTGACTGTGCAGAAAGTCTTTGCACTATGCGCTTTAGCATCCGCTGACTCCTCTCTGTCAGTTTACGTGGCCAATCGCTTGGTGGCTGAGTTGCTGTTGTTCCCCAAACTCTTCACTTTTCTTATAATAACGTTGACTTTGGAATATTTAGGAGCGAGGAAATTTCACGACTGGTTTTGTTGCACAGGTGGCATCCTATGACAGTTCCACGCTGGAAATCGCTGAGAGCGGTGATGTATGGCTTAGATGCAGCTGCTCGGCCATGGAAACCCATTCCGTGAAGCTCTCTGCGTACTGTACGTGGGCTAATTGGAAGGTCACATGAAGTTTGGAGCTCTGCAGCAACTGCCTGTGCAGAAAGTCTTTGCGTTACGCGCTCCAGCATCCGCTCACCCCTCTCTGTCAGTTTACGTAGCCTACCACTTAGTGGCTGAGTTGCTGTTGTTCCCAAAATCTTCACTTTTCTTATAATAAAGTTGACTTTGGAATATTTAGGAGCGAGGAAATTTCACGACTGGATTTGTTGGACAGGTGGCATCCTATGACAGTTCCACGCTGGAAATCACTAAGAGCGGTGATGTATGGCTTAGATGCAGCTGCTCGGCCATGGAAACCCATTCCGTGAAGCTCTCTGCGTACTGTACGTGGGCTAATTGGAAGGTCACATGAAGTTTGGAGCTCTGTAGCAACTGACTGTGCAGAAAGTCTTTGCACTATGCGCTTTAGCATCCGCTGACTCCTCTCTGTCAGTTTACGTGGCCAATCGCTTGGTGGCTGAGTTGCTGTTGTTCCCCAAACTCTTCACTTTTCTTATAATAACGTTGACTTTGGAATATTTAGGAGCGAGGAAATTTCACGACTGGTTTTGTTGCACAGGTGGCATCCTATGACAGTTCCACGCTGGAAATCGCTGAGAGCGGTGATGTATGGCTTAGATGCAGCTGCTCGGCCATGGAAACCCATTCCGTGAAGCTCTCTGCGTACTGTACGTGGGCTAATTGGAAGGTCACATGAAGTTTGGAGCTCTGCAGCAACTGCCTGTGCAGAAAGTCTTTGCGTTACGCGCTCCAGCATCCGCTCACCCCTCTCTGTCAGTTTACGTAGCCTACCACTTAGTGGCTGAGTTGCTGTTGTTCCCAAAATCTTCACTTTTCTTATAATAAAGTTGACTTTGGAATATTTAGGAGCGAGGAAATTTCACGACTGGATTTGTTGCACAGGTGGCGTCCTATGACAGTTCCACGCTGGAAATCGCTGAGAGCGGTGATGTATGGCTTAGATGCAGCTGCTCGGCCATGGAAACACATTCCGTGAAGCTCACTGCGTACTGTACGTGGGCTAATTGGAAGGTCACATGAAGTTTGGAGCTCTGTAGCAACTGACTGTGCAGAAAGTCTTTGCACTATGCGCTTTAGCATCCGCTGACCCCTCTCTGTCAGTTTACGTGGCCTACCACTTGGTGGCTGAGTTGCTGTTGTTCCCCAAACTCTTCACTTTTCTTATAATAAAGTTGACTTTGGAATATTTAGGAGCGAGGAAATTTCACGACTGGATTTGTTGCACAGGTGGGGTCCTATGACAGTTCCACGCTGGAAATCACTGAGAGTGGTGATGTATGGCTTAGATATAGCTGCTCGGCCATGGAATCCCATTCCGTGAAGCTGTCTGCGTACTGTACGTGGGCTAATTGGAAGTCCACATGAAGTTTGGAAATTTTACGACTGGATTTGTTGCACAGGTGGCATCCTATGACAGTTCCACGCTGGAAATCACTGAGAGCGGCCCATTCTTTCACAAATGTTTGTAGAACTAGTCTTCATGCCTAAGTGCTTGATTTTTACACCGGGCCAAGTGATTAGGACACCTGATTCTGATCATTCGGATGGGTGACCAAATACTTTTGGCAATATCGTGTATGCATTGGGAAGGGGAGACGGCATGAATGGAGAGAACGTGTGACCACTGGCTCCACATGAAAGACCGACAAGGCTTTGTGGCCGTGGGCAGTGAGCACTCTGCGAGAGGAGAGGGGATTAGTGGGAGCGGGGGATTAAAGGCACATCCCTCACTTCAGAGGCTAATCAAACACACGCCCTCTCATCTCGCTCGTCCACTCGCTGCTGTTTGCTCCGTCAGGACAAGCCGTTAACTCGCGTCCACGTTCCACCGCTTTGCATCTCATCACCAGGTCCCACCGACCTTTTACAGCAACATGTATTATAATCACGCCAGGTATTAATAATATAAGTTGAGTGCAGAATATTTATTACCTTCCGCCTCACTTTCATACCTCATCCTAAAGGAATGAGTGCTTTATTGGGCCTGGAGAACGATTGATTCATGGAACGTCGCCCGGTGAGGTTCTGACACAACAATTAGACAGGTGGCCATGTTTGATAGGGCTTGCCGGCTTTAAATCAGCCCCAAAAATCAATCAATCGATCAAAAAGCTTAACTGGCACTTCTTTTCGAGGGAGAGTAAAAGTCACAATGTTGAAGCCCCACTTAAGAACTTTAATTACGGAAATAGTTAATTTGTTGAAATTGTAGCAAAACTGTGACTATTCTCATTTGACTATTTATTATTTTTTATTATTTTATTTTCATTTAAGGCATTTTATCTCTTGTTACATTTTAACTGATTTGTTTTTCTAATGACTATTCTACTTCAATTAGTTAAATTTAGTAAATTTGTTTAAATTATAACAAAATTGTGACTATTCTCATGAGATTATTATTATTATTAATAATATTATTTTAGCTTGATTTAAGGTATTTTAGCTTTTGTTACATCTTAAGTGATTATTATTTTTTTAATTCCTATTCTACTTCAATTAGGTAAAAAGTTAACTTGTTTAAATTGTAACAAAACTGTGACTAATCTCATTTGACTCTTTATTATTTATTATTATTTTAGCTTAATTTAAGGCATTTTATCTCTTGTTACATTTTAACTGATTTGTTTTTCTAATGACTATTCTACTTCAATTAGTTAAATTGAGTAAATTTGTTTAAATTATAACAAAATTGTGACCATTCTAACGAGACTATTATTACTATTATTAATAGTATCGTTATTATTTTAGCTTGATTTAAGGTATTTTAGCTCTTGTTAAATTTTAAATAATACATTTTTTAAATGACTATTCCACTTCAATTAGGTACATAAAGTTAATTTGTTTAAATTATAACAAAATTGTGACTATTCTCATGAGACAATTATTATTATTAATGATATTATTTTAGCTTGATTTAAGGTATTTTAGCTTTTGTTACATCTTAAGTGATTGTTATTTTTTTTAAATTCCTATTCCACTTCAATTAGGTAAAAAGTTAGCTTGTTTAAATTGTAACAAAACTGTGACTATTCTCATGGGACTATTTTTATTATAATTTTTGCTTGATTTAAAGCATTTTATCTCTTGTTACATTTTAACTGATTTGTTTTTCTAATGACTATTCTACTTCAATTAGTTAGAGTAAATTTGTTTAAATTATAACAAAATTGTGACCATTCTAACGAGACTATTATTACTATTATTAATAGTATCGTTATTATTTTAGCTTGATTTAAGGTATTTTAGCTCTTGTTAAATTTTAAATAATACATTTTTTAAATGACTATTCCACTTCAATTAGGTAAATAAAGTTAACTTGTTTCAATTATATCAAAATTGTGACTATTCTCATGAGACTATTATTATTATTAATAATATTATTTTAGCTTGATTTAAGGTATTTTAGCTTTTGTTACATCTTAAGTGACTATTTTTTTAAATTCCTATTCCACTTCAATCAGGTAAAAAGTTAATTTGTTTAAATTGTAACAAAACTGTTAATATTCTCATTAGACAATTTATTATTTATTATTATTTTAGCTTCATTTAAGGCATTTTATCTCTTGTTACATTTTAAAAGATTTGTTTTCTAATAACTAGTCTACTTCAATCAGGTAAATTGAGTTAGTTTGTTTAAATGATAACAAAACTGTGACCATTCTAACGAGACTATTATTACTATTATTAATAATAGCATTATTATTTTAGCTTGATTTAAGATATTTTAGCTCTTCTTAAATTTTAAATAATACATTTTTTAAATGACTATTCCACTTCAATTAGGTAAATAAAGTTAACTTGTTTCAATCATAACAAAATTGTGACTATTCTCATGATACAATTTTTTTTATTAATACTATTATTTTAGCTTGATTTAAGTTATTTTAGCTTTTGTTATATTTTAAGTGATTTTTTTTTTTTATTCCTATTCCACTTAAATCAGGTAAAAAGTTAATTTGTTTAAACTGTAACAAAACTGTGACTATTCTCATTAAACAATTTATTATTTATTATTATTTTAGCTTCATTTAAGGCATTTTATCTCTTGTTACAATTGAACTGATTAGTTTTTCTAATAACTAGTCTACTTCAATCAGGTAAATTGAGTTAGTTTGTTTGAATTATAACAAAACTGTAACCATTCTAACAAGACTATTATTACTATAATAAATATTATCATTATTATTTTATTTTGATTTAAGGTATTTTAGCTCTTGTTAAATTTTAAATAATATATTTTTTAAATGACTATTCCACTTCAATTAGGTAAATAAAGTTAACTTGTTTCAATCATAACAAAATTGTGACTATTCTCATGAGACGATTTTTATTATTAAAAATAATATTTTTAGTACAAACCCCGTTTCCATATGAGTTGTTGAAATTGTGTTAGATGTAAATATAAACAAAATACAATGATTTGAAAATCATTTCAACCCATATTCAGTTGAATATGCTACAAAGACAACATATTTGATGTTCAAACTGATACACTTTTTTTTTTTGTGCAAATAATCATTAACTTTAGAATTTTGATGGCAGCAACACGTGACAAAGAAGTTGGGAAAGGTGGCAATAAATACTGATAAAGTTGAGGAATGCTCATCAAACACTTATTTGGAACATCCCACAGGTGTGCAGGCTAATTGGGAACAGGTGGGTGCCATGATTGGGTATAAAAACAGCCAGTCTTTCACAAGAAAGGATGGGGCGAAGTACACCCCTTTGTCAACAACTGCGTGAGCAAATAGTCAAACAGTTTAAGAACAACGTTTCTCAAAGTGCAATTGCAAGAAATTTAGGGATTTCGACGTCTACGGTCCATAATATCATCAAAAGGTTCAGAGAATCTGGAGAAATCACTCCACATAAGCGGCATGGCCGGAAACCAACATTGAATGACCGTGACCTTCGATCCCTCAGACGGCACTGTATCAAAAACCGACATCAATCTCTAAAGGATATCACCACATGGGCTCAGGAACACTTCAGAAAACCACTGTCACTAAATACGGTTTGTCGCTACATCTGTAAGTGCAAGTTAAAGCTCTACTATGCAAAGCGAAAGCCATTTATCAACAACACCCAGAAACGCCGCCGGCTTCTCTGGGCCCGAGATCATTTAAGATGGACTCATGCAAAGTGGAAAAGTGTTCTGTGGTCTGACGAGTCCACATTTCAAATTGTTTTTGGAAATATTCGACATCGTGTCATCCGGACCAAAGGGGAAGCGAACCATCCAGACTGTTATCGACGCAAAGTTGAAAAGCCAGCATCTGTGATGGTATGGGGGTGCATTAGTTCCCAAGACATGGGTAACTTACACATCTGTGAAGGCACCATTAATGCTGAAAGGTACATACAGGTTTTGGAACAACATATGCTGCCATCTAAGCGCCGTCTTTTTCATGGACGCCCCTGCTTATTTCAGCAAGACAATGCCAAGCCACATTCAGCACGTGTTACAACAGCGTGGCTTCGTAAAAAAAAGAGTGCGGGTACTTTCCTGGGCCGCCTGCAGTCCAGACCTGTCTCCCATCGAAAATGTGACGCATTATGAAGCGTAAAATACGACAGCGGAGACCCCGGACTGTTGAACGACTGAAGCTCTACATAAAACAAGAATGGGAAAGAATTCCACTTTCAAAGCTTCAACAATTAGTTTCCTCAGTTCCCAATCGTTTATTGAGTGTTGTTAAAAGAAAAGGTGATGCAACACAGTGGTGAACATGCCCTTTCCCAACTGCTTTGGCACGTGTTGCAGCCATGAAATTCAAAGTTAATTATTATTTGCAAAAAGAAAATAAAGTTTATGATTTTGAACATCAAATATGTTGTCTTTGTAGTGCATTCAATTGAATATGGGTTGAAAAGGATTTGCAAATCATTGTATCCCGTTTATATTTACATCTAACACAATTTCCCAACTCATATGGAAACGATGTTTGTAATAGTCACATGAGAATAGTCACAATTATGTTACAATTTAAACAAATGTATGGAAGACAAGAGATGTATACCATAACTTGGAGGTTGACGTTTAAGATAAACATGGACTCTCTCCTCCAGGATAGAGCTATCACTTTTGCATTCCGAAGTCTGAATTTGTTGCCTCTCCTCGTGAGAGAGTTGAGAGAGTTAACCCGGTCCATATGCGAATGTCTAACTAAGGCTCCTTAATTTATTATGGCCTCAACTATTATTTACTTAAAGTTAAAGTTAAAGTTAAAGTACCAATGATTGTCACACACACACTAGGTGTGGCAAAATTATTCTCTGCATTTGACCCATCACCCTTGATCACCTCCTAGGAGGTGAGGGGAGCAGTGGGCAGCAGCGGTGGCCACGCCCGGGAATCATTTTTGGTGATTTAACCCCCAATTCCAACCCTTGATGCTGAGTGCCAAGCAGGGAGGTAATGGGTCCCATTTTTTATAGTCTTTGGTATGACTCGGCCGGGGTTTGAACTCACAACCTACCGATCTCAGGGCGGACACTCTAACCACTAGACCTGGTGGTTGGCTTTCTCCAAGTTGAATATAAACATTCACCATATGTAGAACATAATATGAGTTAATTAAAAACCTCTAAAGACCTTAGTGGCCACATGCGGGGACAGCACCTTTTAGGTCTTATTTCCAAAATTGTGTACACTACTGCATTGGGGTCTTATGGCCACTTATGTGGACACTTATACTGCCATCTGGTGGTGTCAGAAGAGTATAACATACAATAGAATTTGGAAAAAAAGAGTGTGGAAAATAAGAATTAGCATGTCACTAAACATGAAGTACACATTTGTGTACTTATGGACTAAGTACATCATATCAAAAGGTGATTCTTAGTTTTTATTCTAATTAGGGTCCAATTAGCCCAAATAGCAAAGAGAAATTAAAAAAGAAGAAGCATGTAAACAAACAGCTTGGGCCTTAAGAGGTTAATTCACTTCAGCATATAAAGTCAACTTGTTTGACTTCAAAAGGGAAACCCTTTAAACATTTTTTTATATTTTTCAATCGGAGTACAAAAGGTCCGGAAGATTCCACATGGGAAAAGACGCATTTAGCCGTGCTGGGGTTGACAAAAGGGGAACTTGAAACATGCTCGTCCGTGTCGCCGAGTGTTGCTTATCAAACAACTTACTCATGTCGGTTTTTAGGGCTTTTTATGAAGTTCCTTGAAAAGCATTTTTATTTATTTTTTTTCAAAAGAGCAGCTCTGTAGTGTGAAGATTACACAAGCTGCTTTGCTCATTAAGCCCACAGTAGCCCCGCGTTTACATAACGGCCGCCTAATTTGTCGTGCGTTGTTTGCGATAAGCCCCCGTCTTTGTCGCCGGGCTATTACCCGCTCGTCTCGCGCTGTACGACTCCACTGCACCGTAGCGTTTCTCGCTCCCAGCCTGCGTGACGTGTGATTGAAAGCGCAGGAAATGCTGCGAGATTTGCTGACATTTAGCTCCTGTGTGATGAACAAAAGGTAATTGGTTCATATAAAAAAAAAAATCCCCTAATCGCCGGGGGTGAAATATCGCTCAAGTGCAGAGCCTAATGGATGGAAACGGAGAGCCGGAGATAAGTTCTGCATGGTAAATATCCATCTCGACGGAGCCTTACATCCGGAGTGGACCGTGGAAATGTTCAAAGGTTTTCCATCCATAACTGCGGAAATTGACAAGTATTAATGCTGCACCCTTTCTGTTGTATTCCAGGCATCTGCAGAGCTTCCAGAAGTGATCACCAGTAAATTATCATGCAATTGTGACTTTATTTTCACTTTATTTACATGTATTATTTTTTCTTTCCATTTGAGCTCAATTGAAGGTATTTTTGGTCTTGATACATTTCAGCAAATCATTTTTTCCAATAAAGTCCACTTCAATTAAGTAAATACAGTTAATTTGTTTAAATTATTACAACATTTTAACTATTCTAATGAGACAATTATTATTATTTGTATAAATAATAATGCTAATTATAATAATATAAAAATGTTAGCTTATTTTAAGGTATTTTAGCTCTTGCTACATTTTAACTGATTTGTTTTTGTTAAATTATTATTCCACTTCAATTAGGTAAATATACATAATTTATTTATATTATAAAAAATATGACTATTCTGAGACAATTGTTATTTATTATTATTTTATCTTGGTTTGAGTTATTTTATCTCTTGTTACATTTTAACTGATTTGTTTTTTCTAATGACTATTCTACTTAAATTAGTTAAATTAAGTTACTTTGTTTAAATTATATCAAAATTGGTACCATCCTAATGAGACTTTGATACTCTCATTATTATTAGAGCTTGATTTAAGGTATTGTAGCTCTTGTTAAATTTGAAATAATTATTTTTTAAATAACTATTCCACTTCAATTAGGTAAAAAGTTACTTTTTTAAAATTATAACAAAATTGTGACCATTTTGAGACAATTGTTATTTATTATTATTTTAGCTTGATTTAAGTTATTTTATCTCTTGTTACATTTTAACTGATTTGTTTTTTCTAATGACTATTCTACTTCAATTAGTTAAATTAAGTTAATTTGTTTAAATTAGAACAAAATTGGCACCATCCTAACGAGACTATATTACTATCATTATTATTGTCGTTATTATTTGACCTTGATTTAAGGTATTTTAGCTCTTGTTAAATTTTAACTAATTATTTTTTAAATAACTATTCCACTTCAATTAGGTAAACATTTAATTTGTTTCAATTATAACAAAATTGTAACTATTTGCATGAGACTATTCAATATTATTAATAATATTATTTTAGCTTGATTTAAGGTATTTTAGCTCTTGTTACATTTTAACTGATTTGTTTTTGTTAAATTATTATTCCACTTCAATTAGGTAAATATACATAATTTATTTATATTATAAAAATATGACTATTCTGAGACAATAGTTATTTATTATTATTTTTACTTTGTTTAAGTTATTTTATCTCTTGTTACATTTTAACTGATTTGTTTTTTCTAATGACTATTCTACTTCAATTAGTTAAATTAAGTTAATTTGTTTAAATTATAACAACATTGGCACCATACTAATGAGACTATATTACTATCATTATTATTGTCGTTATTATTTGAGCTTGATTTAAGGTATTTTAGCTTTTGTTAAATTTTAACTAATTATTTTTTTAAATAACTATTCCACTTCAATTAGGTAAACATTTAATTTGTTTCAATTATAACAAAATTGTAACTATTTGCATGAGACTATTCAATATTATTAATAATATTATTTTAGCTTGATTTAAGATATTTTAGCTCTTGTTACATTTGAAGTGTTTTGTTTTTTTTAATTCCGATTCCACTTCAATTTGGTAAAAAGTTAATTTGTTTAAATTATAACAAAATTGTAACTATTTTGAGACAATTGTTATTATTATTTTAGCTTGATTTAAGTTATATTATCTCTTGTTACATTTTAACTGATTTGTTTTTTCTAATGACTTTTCTACTTCAATTAGTTAAATTAAGTTAATTTGTTTAAATTATAATAAAATTGTGACCATCCTAACGAGACTATTATTAATATCGTTATTATTTTAGCTTGATTGAAGGTATTTTAGCTCTTGTTAAATATTAACTCAATATTTTCTAAATGACTATTCCACTTCAATTAGGTAAATACAGCTAATTTGTTTAAATTATAACAAAATTGTGACTATTCTCATGAGACTATTTATTATTAATAATAATATTATCTTAGCTTGATTTAAGGTATTTTAGCTCGTTACATTTTAAGTGATTATTTTTTTTACATTACTATTCCACTTCAATTAGGTAAAAAGTTAATTTGTTTAAATTATAACATTGTGACTTTTTTATGAGACGATTATTATTATTAATAATATTTTAGCTTGATTTCAGTTATTTTAGCTCTTGTTAAATTTTAACTAATATTTTTCTTTA
This sequence comes from Nerophis lumbriciformis, assembly GCF_033978685.3. Taxonomy (NCBI): domain Eukaryota; kingdom Metazoa; phylum Chordata; class Actinopteri; order Syngnathiformes; family Syngnathidae; genus Nerophis; species Nerophis lumbriciformis. The sequence goes on along the minus strand of NC_084568.2, from coordinate 32,598,823 downwards.
ATTCCTATTCCACTTCAATTAGGTAAATACAGTTATTGTGTTTAAATTATTACAAAATTGTTACATTTTCATGAGACGAACGCAGCTGAGATAGGCTCCAACACCCCCTGCGACCCCAGAAGGGACAAGCGGTAGAAAATGGATGGATGGATGGATTATTATTAATAATAATAATATTTTAGCTTGATTTAAGGTATTTTAGCTCTCGTTAAATTTTAACTGTTTTTATTAAATTACTTTTTAATTACTTTTATAATTATAACAATATTGTGACTATTCTCACGAGACTATTTATTATTATTATTATTAATAATATTATTATTAGAGCTTCCAAAAGTGATCACCAGTGGGTTGTTTCACGCACTAAATAGATCCACTGGATGGTTGCGCTAATGGAACGTGAAAGAGGCGTCAAGAAAAGGAGCTTTAGCCTTCTATGAATAACATCGGCTTGAAAAGTGACCCCGTGTAGGAGAAACCACACAGCTGTGATCCGCTATTCTGGCAGCGCCGCGTCGGGGCGGCTCGCTGTGATATTAAGTCGTCTCGCATTATGGAGGCGGGCGGGGAGAGTGACAGCGCTGAGACGAAGAATTTGGCACTAAAACCGTCGCTAATGCTAATTCCCGCGGGGCTCATAAAAACGTTAATGTGCAATAATGGCACAAATGTGTACCGGCGAGGGGGGAGGGGTTACACTTCCTTTCCCCCCACTTTTAATAAGACATCCAGTGACATTCAGTGACACATTAAACGTGGGAAATACCAATTTGGGCCAGTCATAAAGTGAGGAAGACCCCATAAGTTGTCAAATTTGGAACATTTTTGTCTCGAAAGTAAAAGGTTATGTCGATGAGGATCCAAAGGATAGCTTCAAGAGTGCATATGTCCATCACAAGCTCTCAAGAGAGTGGTGGCTCTTGCCCCCAGGAAATTGGAATGTTTTGGATTTTAGGAGTGACAATAAAAACATTAGCACCATCTCGTAGGAAGCCCCCACAGGTAGGAGTAGAGGATAGCGGTCGGAGGTCGATACTAATGAATCATATTCGATGCTATGCCGCCTCTGAAAAGTACCGGTCCGCCAACCCCCGCCACATTGTGTCATTGCTGGTTTTACGAGCAGACGAGCATGTTCGGTAGCGCACACACACGGAGTACTTACAAGCATACACAGTGTGTAGACAGAAAAGGGAGAACGGACGCATTTTGGCTTAAAAACTAAAGATAAAGGTGAAGTTATAACACTGAAACATGGCTAGCTAAATAGCGGCTAAAGTCGGCAGTGTTTTAGCTACTTCTAAATCACTAATCCTCGCCTCCATGGTGACAAATAAAGTACGTTTCTTACAAGTATCATTATCACTGCAGGACGAGGAATAGCTAAACATGCTTCACTACACACCGTAGCTCACCGGTGTCACAATGTAAACAAACGCCATTGGTGGAGCTACACCTGACATCCACTGTAATGATACCAAGTACAGTAGTGTATCTAGTCGATACTATTATGATTACATCGATATTTTTTGGCATCACAACATCTTCTTTTGTTTAAAAAATAATTATCTTATGTTTATAAACTCAGGTAATACGTCCCTAGACACATGAGGACTTTGAATATGACCAATGTATGATCCTGTAACGACTTGGTATCGGATTGATACCCAAATGTGTGGTATCACCCAAAACTAATGTAAAGCATCCAAACAACAGAAGAATAAGTGTGTGGAGGAGGGCGTGGTCGGCGCGCCTCCTGCAGGAATGGGGTGTGTATGGCCGGCCTCGAAGCCAGCGACAGGTGAGTGGATTGCCCAGCTGGGGCTGGTTATCTAATCACCTGTCTCCTTTATTAGCAGCAGCCGGGCCGAGACACGAGAGTGGGAGTTGGAGCCAGAGACAGAGAGAGACACATGTAAGAGACAGAGACTGCTGGAAAGCAATTCTGACCTGTTTATGTCAATAAAAGACTTGATTCAACCTGTCTAGCGGACTCCCGAAGATCTGTCGGCGTCAGGAGAACCCACCACGTGCAGAGACGTTCACAATGTGATTATTACATTTTAACAGAAGTGTAGATAGAACATGTTAAAAGAGAAGGTAAGTAGATATTAACAGTAAATGAACAAGTAGATTAATAATTAATTTTCTACCGCTTGTCCTTAATAATGTTAATAATAGGTGTATAAATGACACAATATGTTCCTGCGTACGTCAGCAGACTATTTAGGAGCCTTTGTTTGTTTACTTACTACTAAAAGACACGTTTTCTTGTATGTTCACTATTTTATTTGAGGACTAAATTGCAATAATAAACATATGTTTAATGTACTGTAAGTTTTTTTTTGTTAAAATAAAGCCAAAAAATTATAACATTTTGTGGTCCCCTTTATTTGACATTTAAGTCCCATCTTAAAACTCATTTGTATACTGTAGCCTTTAAATAGACCCCCTTTTTAGACCAGTTGATCTGCCGTTTATTTTATTTTGTCCTCTGCCCCCCTCTCCCTTGTGGAGGGGGGACACAGGTCTGGTGGCCATGGATGAAGTGCTGGCCGTCCAGAGTCGGGACCTGGGGTGGACCGCTCGCCTGTGCATCAGTTGGGGACATCTCTGCGGTGCTGACCCGTCTCCGCTCGGGATGGTCTCCTGCTGGCCTCCTGCTGGCCCCACTATGGACTGGACTCTCACTATTATGTTAGATCCACTATGGACTGGACTCTCACTATTATGTTAGATCCACTATGGACTGGACTCTCACTATTATGTTAGATCCACTATGGACTGAACTCTCACAATATTATGTTAGATCCACTATGGACTGGACTCTCACTATTATGTTAGATCCACTATGGACTGGACTCCCACTATTATGTTAGATCCACTATGGACTGGACTCTCACTATTATGTTGGATCCACTATGGACTGGACTCTCACTATTATGTTAGATCCACTATGGACTGGACTCCCACTATTATGATAGATCCACTATGGACTGGACTCTCACACTATTATGTTAGCTCCACTATGGACTGGATTCTCACTATTATGTTAGATCCACTATGGACTGAACTCTCACAATATTATGTTAGATCCACTATGGACTGGACTCTCACTATTATGTTAGATCCACTATGGACTGGACTCCCACTATTATGATAGATCCACTATGGACTGGACTCTCACACTATTATGTTAGCTCCACTATGGACTGGATTCTCACTATTATGTTAGATCCACTATGGACTGGACTCTCACACTATTATGTTAGATCCACTATGGACTGGACTCTCACTATTATGTTAGATCCACTATGGACTGGACTCTCACTATTATGTTAGATCCACTATGGACTGGACTCTCACTATTATGTTAGATCCACTATGGACTGGACTCTCACTATTATGTTGGATCCACTATAGACTGGACTCTCACTATTATGTTAGATCCACTATGGACTGGACTCTCACTATTATGTTAGATCCACTATGGACTGGACTCTCACTATTATGTTAGATCCACTATGGACTGAACTCTCACAATATTATGTTAGATCCCCTTTGGACTGGACTCTCACTATTATGTTAGATCCACTATGGACTTGACTCCCACTATTATGTTAGATCCACTATGGACTGGACTCTCACTATTATGTTGGATCCACTATGGACTGGACTCTCACTATTATGTTAGATCCACTATGGACTGGACTCTCACTATTATGTTAGATCCACTATGGACTAGACTCCCACTATTATGTTAGATCCACTATGGACTGGACTCTCACACTATTATGTTAGCTCCACTATGGACTGGATTCTCACTATTATGTTAGATCCACTATGGACTGAACTCTCACACTATTATGTTAAATCTACTATGGACTGGACTCTCACTATTATGTTAGATCCACTATGGACTGGACTCTCATTATTATGTTAGATCCACTATGGACTGGACTCTCACTATTATGTTAGATCCACTATGGACTGGACTCTCACTATTATGTTAGATCCACTATGGACTGGACTCTCACTATTATGTTAGATCCACTATGGACTGAACTCTCACAATATTATGTTAGATCCACTATGGACTGGACTCTCACTATTATGTTAGATCCACTATGGACTGAACTCTCACAATATTATGTTAGATCCACTATGGACTGGACTCTCACTATTATGTTAGATCCACTATGGACTGGACTCTCACTATATTATGTTAGCTCCACTATGGACTGGATTCTCACTATTATGTTAGATCCACTATGGACTGAACTCTCACACTATTATGTTAAATCTACTATGGACTGGACTCTCACTATTATGTTAGATCCACTATGGACTGGACTCTCATTATTATGTTAGATACACTATGGACTGGACTCTCACTATTATGTTAGATCCACTATGGACTGGACTCTCACTATTATGTTAGATCCACTATGGACTGGACTCTCACTATTATGTTAGATCCACTATGGACTGAACTCTCACAATATTATGTTAGATCCACTATGGACTGGACTCTCACTATTATGTTAGATCCACTATGGACTGAACTCTCACAATATTATGTTAGATCCACTATGGACTGGACTCTCACTATTATGTTAGATCCACTATGGACTGGACTCTCACTATATTATGTTAGATCCACTATGGACTGGACTCTCACTATTATGTTAGATCCACTATGGACTAGACTTTCACTATTATGTTAGATCCACTATGGACTGGATTCTCACTATTATGTTAGATCCACTATGGACTGAACTCTCACACTATTATGTTGAATCTACTATGGACTGGACTCTCACTATTATGTTAGATCCACTATGGACTGGACTCTCACTATTATGTTAGATCCACTATGGACTGGACTCTCACTATTATGTTAGATCCACTATGGACTGGACTCTCACTATTATGTTAGATCCACTATAGACTGGACTCTCACTATTATGTTAGATCCACTATGGACTGGACTCTCACTATTATGTTAGATCCACTATGGACTGGACTCTCACTATTATGTTAGATCCACTATGGACTGAACTCTCACAATATTATGTTAGATCCACTTTGGACTGGACTCTCACTATTATGTTAGATCCACTATGGACTTGACTCCCACTATTATGTCAGATCCACTATGGACTGGACTCTCACTATTATGTTGGATCCACTATGGACTGGACTCTCACTATTATGTTAGATCCACTATGGACTGGACTCTCACTATTATGTTAGATCCACTATGGACTGGACTCCCACTATTATGTTAGATCCACTATGGACTGGACTCTCACACTATTATGTTAGCTCCACTATGGACTGGATTCTCACTATTATGTTAGATGCACTATGGACTGAACTCTCACACTATTATGTTAAATCTACTATGGACTGGACTCTCACTATTATGTTAGATCCACTATGGACTGGACTCTCATTATTATGTTAGATCCACTATGGACTGGACTCTCACTATTATGTTAGATCCACTATGGACTGGACTCTCATTATTATGTTAGATCCACTATGGACTGGACTCTCACTATTATGTTAGATCCACTATGGACTGAACTCTCACAATATTATGTTAGATCCACTATGGACTGGACTCTCACACTATTATGTTAAATCTACTATGGACTGGACTCTCACTATTATGTTAGATCCACTATGGACTGGACTCTCACTATTATGTTAGATCCACTATGGACTGGACTCTCACTATTATGTTAGATCCACTATGGACTGAACTCTCACAATATTATCTTAGATCCACTATGGACTGGACTCTCACTATTATGTTAGATCCACTATGGACTGAACTCTCACAATATTATGTTAGATCCACTATGGACTGGACTCTCACTATTATGTTAGATCCACTATGGACAGGACTCTCACTATATTATGTTAGATCCACTATGGACTGGACTTTCACTATTATGTTAGATCCACTATGGACTAGACTTTCACTACTATGTTATATCCATTATGGACTGGATTCTCACTATTATGTTAGATCCACTATGGACTGGACTCTCACTATTATGTTAGATCCACTATGGACTGAACTCTCACACTATTATGTTAGATCCACTATGGACTGGACTCTCACTATTATGTTAGATCCACTATGGACTGGACTCTCACTATATTATGTTAGATCCACTATGGACTGGACTTTCACTATTATGTTAGATCCACTATGGACTAGACTTTCACTACTATGTTAGATCCATTATGGACTGGACTCTCACTATTATGTTAAATCTACTATGGACTGGACTCTCACACTATTATGTTAGATCCACTATGGACTGGACTCTCACACTATTATGTTAGATCCACTATGGACTGGACTCTCACTATTATGTTAGATCCACTATGGACTGGACTCTCACTATTATGTTAGATCCACTATGGACTGGACTCTCACTATTATGTTAAATCTACTATGGACTGGACTCTCACTATTATGTTAGATCCACTATGGACTGGACTCTCACACTATTATGTTAGATCCACTATGGACTGAACTCTCACACTATTATGTTAAATCTACTATGGACTGGACTCTCACTATTATGTTAGATCCACTATGGACTGGACTCTCACTATTATGTTAGATCCACTATGGACTGGACTCACACTATTATGTTAGATCCACTATGGACTGGACTTTCATTATTATGTTAGATCCACTATGGACTAGACTTTCACTACTATGTTAGATCCATTATGGACTGGACTCCCACTATTATGTTAGATCCAATATGGACTGGACTCTCACACTATTATGTTAGATTCACTATGGACTGGACTCTCACTATTATCTTGGATCCACTATGGACTGAACTCACACTATTATGTTAGATCCACTATGGACTGGACTCTCACAATTATGTTAGATCCACTATGGACTGGACTCCCACTATTATGGGAGATTCACTATGGACTGGACTCTCACTATTATGTTAGATCCACTATGAACTGGACTGTCACTATATTATGTTAGATCCACTATGGACTGGACTCTCACAATATTATGTTAGATCCACTATGGACTGAACTCTCACAATATTATGTTAGATCCACTATGGACTGGACTCTCACTATTATGTTAGATCCACTATGGACTGGACTCTCACTATTATGTTAGATCCACTATGGACTGGACTCTCACTATTATGTTAGATCCACTATGGACTGGACTCTCACAATATTATGTTAGATCCACTATGGACTGGACTCTCACTATTATGTTAGATCCACTATGGACTGGACTCTCACAATATTATGTTAGATCCACTATGGACTGGACTCTCACACTACTATGTTAGATCCACTATGGACTGGACTTTCCTTACTATGTTAGATCCATTATGGACTGGATTCTCACTATTATGTTGGATCCACTATGGACTGGACTCTCACTATTGTGTTAGATCCACTATGGACTGGACTCTCACTATATTATGTTAGATCCACTATGGACTGGACTTTCACTATTATGTTAGATCCACTATGGACTAGACTTTCACTACTATGTTAGATCCATTATGGACTGGATTCTCACTATTATGTTAGATCCACTATGGACTGGACTCTCACTATTATGTTAGATCCACTATGGACTGAACTCTCACACTATTATGTTAGATCCACTATGGACTGGACTCTCACTATTGTGTTAGATCCACTATGGACTGGACTCTCACTATATTATGTTAGATCCACTATGGACTGGACTTTCACTATTATGTTAGATCCACTATGGACTAGACTTTCACTACTATGTTAGATCCATTATGGACTGGACTCTCACTATTATGTTAAATCTACTATGGACTGGACTCTCACACTATTATGTTAGATCCACTATGGACTGGACTCTCACACTATTATGTTAGATCCACTATGGACTGGACTCTCACTATTATGTTAGATCCACTATGGACTGGACTCTCACTATTATGTTAGATCCACTATGGACTGGACTCTCACTATTATGTTAAATCTACTATGGACTGGACTCTCACTATTATGTTAGATCCACTATGGACTGGACTCTCACACTATTATGTTAGATCCACTATGGACTGAACTCTCACACTATTATGTTAAATCTACTATGGACTGGACTCTCACTATTATGTTAGATCCACTATGGACTGGACTCACACTATTATGTTAGATCCACTATGGACTGGACTTTCATTATTATGTTAGATCCACTATGGACTAGACTTTCACTACTATGTTAGATCCATTATGGACTGGACTCCCACTATTATGTTAGATCCAATATGGACTGGACTCTCACACTATTATGTTAGATTCACTATGGACTGGACTCTCACTATTATCTTAGATCCACTATGGACTGAACTCTCACACTATTATGTTAGATCCACTATGGACTGGACTCTCACAATTATGTTAGATCCACTATGGACTGGACTCCCACTATTATGGGAGATTCACTATGGACTGGACTCTCACTATTATGTTAGATCCACTATGAACTGGACTGTCACTATATTATGTTAGATCCACTATGGACTGGACTCTCACAATATTATGTTAGATCCACTATGGACTGAACTCTCACAATATTATGTTAGATCCACTATGGACTGGACTCTCACTATTATGTTAGATCCACTATGGACTGGACTCTCACTATTATGTTAGATCCACTATGGACTGGACTCTCACAATATTATGTTAGATCCACTATGGACTGGTCTCTCACACTACTATGTTAGATCCACTATGGACTGGACTTTCCTTACTATGTTAGATCCATTATGGACTGGATTCTCACTATTATGTTAGATCCACTATGGACTGGACTTTCACTATTATGTTAGATACACTATGGACTGGACTCTCATTATTATGTTATATCCACTATGGACTGGATTCTCACTATTATGTTAGATCCACTATGGACTGAACTCTCACACTATTATGTTAAATCTACTATGGACTGGACTCTCACTATTATGTTAGATCCACTATGGACTGGACTCTCACTATTATGTTAGATCCACTATGGACTGGACTCTCACTATTATGTTAGATCCACTATGGACTGGACTCTCACTATTATGTTAGATCCACTATGTACTGGACTCTCACACTATTATGTTAGATCCACTATGGACTGGACTCTCACTATTATGTTAGATCCACTATGGACTGGACTCTCACTATTATCTTAGATCCACTATGGACTGAACTCTCACACTATTATGTTAGATTCACTATGGACTGGACTCTCACTATTATCTTAGATCCACTATGGACTGAACTCTCACACTATTATGTTAGATTCACTATGGACTGGACTCTCACTATTATCTTAGATCCACTATGGACTGAACTCTCACACTATTATGTTAGATCCACTATGGACTGGACTCTCACAATTATGTTAGATCCACTATGGACTGGACTCTCACTATTATGGGAGATTCACTATGGACTGGACTCTCACTATTATGTTAGATCCACTATGAACTGGACTGTCACTATATTATGTTAGATCCACTATGGACTGGACTCTCACAATATTATGTTAGATCCACTATGGACTGAACTCTCACAATATTATGTTAGATCCACTATGGACTGAACTCTCACTATTATGTTAGATCCACTATGGACTGGACTCTCACTATTATGTTAGATCCACTATGGACTGGACTCTCACTATTATGTTAGATCCACTATGGACTGGACTCTCACAATATTATGTTAGATCCACTATGGACTGGACTCTCACTATTATGTTAGATCCACTATGGACTGGACTCTCACAATATTATGTTAGATCCACTATGGACTGGTCTCTCACACTACTATGTTAGATCCACTATGGACTGGACTTTCCTTACTATGTTAGATCCATTATGGACTGGATTCTCACTATTATGTTAGATCCACTATGGACTGGACTTTCACTATTATGTTAGATACACTATGGACTGGACTCTCATTATTATGTTATATCCACTATGGACTGGATTCTCACTATAATGTTAGATCCACTATGGACTGAACTCTCACACTATTATGTTAAATCCACTATGGACTGGATTCTCACTATAATGTTATATCCACTATGGACTGGATTCTCACTATAATGTTAGATCCACTATGTACTGGACTCTCACACTATTATGTTAGATCCACTATGGACTGGACTCTCACTATTATGTTAGATCCACTATGGACTGGACTCTCACTATTATGTTAGATCCACTATGGACTGAACTCTCACAATATTATGTTAGATCCACTATGGACTGGACTCTCACTATTATGTTAGATCCACTATGGACTGGACTCTCACTATTATGTTAGATCCACTATGGACTGGACTCTCACAATATTATGTTAGATCCACTATGGACTGGACTCTCACTATTATGTTAGATCCACTATGGACTGGACTCTCACAATATTATGTTAGATCCACTATGGACTGGACTCTCACACTACTATGTTAGATCCACTATGGACTGGACTTCCCTTACTATGTTAGATCCATTATGGACTGGATTCTCACTATTATGTTGTATCCACTATGGACTGGATTCTCACTATTATGTTAGATCCACTATGGACTGAACTCTCACACTATTATGTTAAATCTACTATGGACTGGACTCTCACTATTATGTTAGATCCACTATGGACTGGACTCTCACTATTATGTTAGATCCACTATGGACTGGACTCTCACTATTATGTTAGATCCACTATGTACTGGACTCTCACACTATTATGTTAGATCCACTATGGACTGGACTCTCACTATTATGTTAGATCCACTATGGACTGGACTCTCACTATTATGTTAGATCCACTATGGACTGAACTCTCACAATATTATGTTAGATCCACTATGGACTGGACTCTCACTATTATGTTAGATCCACTATGGACTGGACTCTCACTATATTATGTTAGATCCACTATGGACTGGACTTTCACTATTATGTTAGATCCACTATGGACTAGACTTTCACTACTATGTTAGATCCATTATGGACTGGATACTCACTATTATGTTAGATCCACTACGGACTGGACTCTCACTATTATGTTGGATCCACTATGGACTGAACTCTCACACTATTATGTTAGATCCACTATGGACTGGACTCTCACACTATTATGTTAGATCCACTATGGACTGAACTCTCACACTATTATGTTAAATCTACTATGGACTGGACTCTCACTATTATGTTAGATCCACTATGGACTGGACTCTCACTATTATGTTAGA
>NC_084568.2:32572500-32582500 GCF_033978685.3 Nerophis lumbriciformis | reverse complement strand
CATTGTGAAACCCAATATCTAAGTTACATTTAAACCAGCGTGGGTGGCACTGGGAGCAAGTGGGTAAAGTGTCTTGCCCAAGGACACAACGGCAGTGACTAGGATGGCAGAAGCGGGGATCGAACCTGGAACCCTCAAGTTGCTGGCACGGCCGCTCTACCAACCGAGCTATACCACCCCATAACAATATTACATATTGTTATGAAAGTGTCTGTTACTACATTATATATATACTTGCAGTGTGTATATTGTACATATTACATATTGTTATGAAGGTGACTGTTACTACATTATATATATACTTGCAGTGTGTATATTGTACATATTACATATTGTTATGAAGGTGACTGTTACTACATTATATATACTTGCAGTGTGTATATTGTACATATTACATATTGTTATGAAGGTGTCTGTTACTACATTATATATATACTTGCAGTGTGTATAATGTACATATTACATATTGTTTTGAAGGTGTCTGTTACTACACTATATATATAATTGCAGTGTGTATATTGTACATATTACATATTGTTATGAAGGTGACTGTTACTACATTATATATACTTGCAGTGTGTATATTGTACATATTACATATTGTTATGAAGGTGTATGTTACTACGTTTTATATATATACATATATACTTGCAGGGTGTATATTACACATTTTACATATTGTTATGAAGGTGTCTGTTACTACATTGTATATATACTTGCACTGTGTATATTGTACATATTACATATTGTTATGAAGGTGTCTGTTACTACATTATATATATACTTGCAGTGTGTATATTGTACATATTACATATGTTATGAAGGTGTCTGTTACAACATTATATATATATATATATATATACTTGCAGTGTGTATATTGTACATATTACATATTGTTATGAAGGTGTCTGTTACTACATTATATATATACTTGCAGGGTGTATATTGTACATATTATATATTGTTTTGAAGGTGACTGTTACTACATTATATATACTTGCAGTGTGTATATTGTACATATTACATATGTTATGAAGGTGTCTGTTACAACATTATATATATATATATACTTGCAGTGTGTATATTGTACATATTACATATTTTTATGAAGGTGTCTGTTACTACATTATATATATACTTGCAGGGTGTATATTGTACATATTATATATTGTTTTGAAGGTGACTGTTACTACATTATATATACTTGCAGTGTGTATATTGTACATATTTCATATTGTTATGAAGGTGTATGTTACTACATTATATATATACTTGCAGTGTGTATATTGTACATATTACATATTGTTATGAAGGTGTATGTTACTACGTTATATATATACTTGCAGGGTGTATATTACACATTTTACATATTGTTATGAAGGTGTCTGTTACTACATTATATATATATATATACTTGCACTGTGTATATTGTACATATTACATATTGTTATGAAGGTGTCTGTTACTACATTATATATATACTTGAAGTTTGTATATAAAACATATTACATAGTGTTATGAAAGTGTCTGTTACTACATTATATATATACTTGCAATGTGTATATTGTACATATTACATATGTTATGAAGGTGTCTGTTACAACATTATATATATACATACTTGCAGTGTGTATATTGTACATATTACATATTGTTATGAAGGTGTCTGTTACTACATTATATATATACTTGCAGGGTGTATATTGTACATATTATATATTGTTTTGAAGGTGACTGTTACTACATTATATATACTTGCAGTGTGTATATTGTACATATTTCATATTGTTATGAAGGTGTATGTTACTACATTATATATATACTTGCAGTGTGTATATTGTACATATTACATATTGTTATGAAGGTGTATGTTACTACGTTATATATATACTTGCAGGGTGTATATTACACATTTTACATATTGTTATGAAGGTGTCTGTTACTACATTATATATATATATATTTGCACTGTGTATATTGTACATATTACATATTGTTATGAAGGTGTCTGTTACTACATTATATATATACTTGAAGTTTGTATATAAAACATATTACATAGTGTTATGAAAGTGTCTGTTACTACATTATATATATATATATATATATATATATATATATATATATATATATATATATATATATATATATATACTTGCAGTGTGTGTATTGTACATATTACATATTGTTATGAAGGTGTCTGTTACTACATTATATATATACTTGCAGTTTGTATATAAAACATATTACATATTGTTATGAAAGTGTCTGTTACTACATTATATATATACTTGCACTGTGTATATTGTACATATTACATATTGTTATGAAGGTGTCTGTTACTACATTATATATATACTTGCACTGTGTATATTGTACATAGTACATATTGTTATGAAGGTGTCTGTTACTACATTATATATATACTTGAAGTTTGTATATAAAACATATTACATATCGTTATGAAAATGTCTGTTATTACATTATATATATATATATATATATACTTGCATTGTGTATATTGTACATATTACATTTAATTACATGTATTATATTACAAGGGGGACTAGCGGGGGATTGATTTATGACCCCGGAAGTGGGCGTGACCTAAACCGTAAACAGGAATTATACATCATATCCGGCCGCCGTTTTCATTTTGTAGTTTTTTGGCAAGCTATCCGCCATTTTGGTTGTAGTCCTTAATGATTTATGACTCCTACATGCTGACAAGAGTATTACAGTGTGTAGTTTTGGCGTGGAATAGTGGCATTTTGATGCTGAGACTAAAAGTGTGTTTTCAAAAAATATGGATGCACCCCCACCAAAAATGCAATTCCCCTTCAAGTGTTGCGTCTCCGACAACAGCATAGTTCATGTCTGAGGCAGAAATAATGAGTCCGCTTCTCTCGTTATGTCAAGTAAAATGCACTCTGTTGCATGACTTACAGCTAACAATACGCAGGAATGTCATTCCCATTCACGTAAGCACCGCCCCTAAGGACGCAAGGCCATTAAACGACTTAAATCACGCTCGGCTTACGGGGACAAAGTCTGAATCTGCAGGGACAGGTGCGAGGGGCCACATTTAGCACCTTGTGAGGGGCCAGTTTAAATGCGGGCGTTGTTTGACCCTCCGAGATGGATGAGGTCGCAATTTGGGGAAGAGCGATAACGAGGCCGCCGCAAAATGACGAGCACATGACGGGGCGTTTTGTGTGCGAGTGGATGATGGAGCGTTGTGTTTGCCGGGCGACGAGCTGGCCATGACAGATCATTGCCGTCAGAAAACAAAAGAAGTCAACTTGTTACAAGATGAATACACACACACACGCACATCTTTAGAAAGTGTCTCGATGAGATCTGGCTCTCAGCCAGGAAAGATATTACAGTTATAATTTATGACCGCCGGCCCTGACTGAACCTTGATTTTGCTGGCAGAATAAAAAAGAGATAAGGAGAGAAAAAGTGGATTTTACATTAAAAAAAAGAAGAAAAAAGACTCAAGTCTTCACAAGGACACTGGCAGCCGTTATACTGCACTCAGGGAGTTTGTTTCAAAGGCAACACTGTTATTCACACATGGTTTTTTATTCCTGTATATATTTATTGAATTATATTTAGTATTTGAATGTTCTTTATTATACATTATCTATTTATATATGCATTGTTTTTACTCCAGTATATATGTATTTATTAATAATTAATATTTTTGGTTTACTTCAATGTATTTTTCCATTTGTTTATGCATGTTTTTTTTACTTCTACATGTGTTTATTCTTTTTTATTAATATCTATCATCTGTATTTATCTCAGTGTAATTTCACATGTATTTATACATGATTTTCTGTATTTAATTGTATATGATATTACCATTTAATTTCTCCTCTTGTATTTATTAAATTATATTTAACATCATACTTTATTGATTTACTCCTGTATTTATTAGAATATATTTAATATTTTTGTGTATTTCAATGTATTTGACTATTTAATATGTTTTATCTTTGTTTCAGTGTAATTTTGCCATTTATTTATAAAAAAAATTGTTTTTTACCATTCCATGTAATTATTTATGTATTTATTTTGGAATATATGTCTTTAATTTAATATGATTTTGCCTTTTTTTTTTTTACTCCTGTATTTATTTAATAATTGATATTTAATACCTTAATTCATCATATTACTCCTGTATGTCTTTATTTGTCAACTTATCTCTAACATATTTATTTATTTCAAAGTATTTTTGCCATTTATTAATGCAGTCTTTTACCCTTGCATGCAATTTATTTACTAATTTTACCTCTATTTGATTCAATGTAATTTTGCCATTTTTTACACCTGTATTTATTTAACTTATCTTTAATGTCTTCATGTGTTTCAATGTAATTTTGACATATATTAATGCATTTTTTTACCCTTGCATGTATTTTTTTTTTTTTAATCTGTATTTAATTCAATGTGATTTTGCCATTTACTTTTTTTTACTCCTGTATTTATTTAATAATTGGTATCTAATACCTTTATTCATGAAATTACTCCTGTATGTCTTTATTTATAAACTTATCTCTAACATATTTTTTTATTTCAAAGTATCTTTGCCATTTCTCTATGCATTCTTTCACCCTTGCATGCATTTATTTACTCATTTTACCTCTATTTGATACAATGTGATTTTGCCATTTTTTTATACCTGTATTTATTTATTAATATATCTTAATTTATTCCAATGTAATCAATATTTACGCATTATTTTACCCTTGTATGTATTTATTTATTAACTTATCTTTAATGTCTTCATGTGTTTCAATGTATTTTTGACATATATTAATGCATTTTTTACCCTTGCATTTATTTATTTATTTTTTATATCTGTATTTAATTCAATGTGATTTTGCCATTTACTTTTTTTACTCCTGTATTTATTTAATAATTTATATTTAATACCTTAACTCATCAAATTACTCCTGTATGTCTTTATTTATTAACTTATCTCTAACATAATTATTTATTTCAAAGTATGTTTGCCATTTATTTATGCATTCTTTTATATGCATGCATCTATTTACTTATTTTACCTCTATTTGATTCAATGTAATTTTGCCTTTTTTTTTTACACCTGTATTTATTTATTAATATATCTTAATTTATTCCAATGTAATCAATATTTACGCATTATTTTACCCATGTATGCATTTATTTATTAACATATCTTTAATTTCTTCATGTGATTTTGCCATTTACTTTTTTTACTCCTGTATTAATTTAATACTTTATATTTAATACCTTACTTCATCAAATTACTCCTGTATGTCTTTATTTATTAACTTATCTCTAACATAATTATTTATTTCAAAGTATGTTTGCCATTTATTTATGCATTATTTTATATGCATGCATTTATTTACTTATTTTACCTCTATTTGATTCAATGTAATTTTGCCATTTTTTTCACACCTGTATTTATTTATGAATATATCTTTATTTATTCCAATGTAATCAATATTTATGCATTATTGTACCCTTGTATGCATTTATCTATTAACGTATATTCAATGTCTTCATGTGTTTCAATGCAGTTTTGACATATATTAATGCATTTTTTACCCTTACATTTATTTTATTTTTATTTTTGATATCTGTATTTAATTCAATGTGATTTTGCAATTTACTTTATATATCTATATCTATTATATTTTAATAATATATGCATTCATCTAATAGTTTAATACCTTAATTTATGTCAATGTAACAATGATATTTGTGCATGATTTGACTTTTTTCTAACTTATTTTTAATTGCTTTTTAATTTCAATGTAGTTTTGCGATATTTTATTTATTTATTGATTTATCTTTAATATCTACATGCATTTGAATGGATTATATATTCACGCATTTAGTTGTATGAACATCTATATGTCGGATTAAGCATATTAAATGCATTTTATTCCTTCTCCTACATGTTGAAGTGTGGAAAGTTGATGTTCCTACCATGTTTTTAAGCATGCTTGAAACCAAACACCAACCAGTGCTAATCGCTACCAGTTGCTGGCGTCCAAAGCTGCCGCCAACAGAGCATGCAGAATAAGCCACCTGCTTCTGACAGACCAGCATTCTAAGGCATCCTATTAAACCGACGCTTCCTCATTTCCCAAAGGAATTGGACACGCGGCACCCAAGCGTGCCCGTGGGGATCCATGAAAGTATGAAATCTACTGACAACAGGATCCATCATGCCAGTTTTGACGGTAACCATAACTGACATTTAGGATTCATTACGAATCGCTGGGTAGAAAAAAACAATCTGTTGTCATGAATGAAGGCTGGGAAAGGCGTTTGATGTACCCTTGTTAAAAGAATGAAATAAATAAAAAAGAGAGAGGAATGAGAGCGTGTCAATCAAAGCAACTAAAGAGAGCGTTTCAGTCGAGCAACATGCTTCGCTCGCGTTATTTCCATTCAACCCATCGCCTGTTAATGAGACCTTCTGGTGACTACAGCCAAACACGTCAATACCAAGTGGTGTATTTTGTGCAGATTGGCTATTTATTCATGCTTTCTGCTGGGTCGGATCCGAAAGAACAACTTCAACTTGAAAACTGAATCTTAAAAACATACACGCGCTTATATTATTGAAACACAACTATACTTAAACGACACTTTCAGACAGTACTATTATTTAAAACCCCCAATAGACATGTTGGGCCACGGGCTACTGTGGATGTGTTGAATTAATTTAGCTCGTTTCCTTTCTTCTTTTTTAAAGTTTTTTTTAAAAGATAGTTGTTGGAATTAGCCTAAAAGTGCAAAGCGACACAAAAACATCCTATTGACAGAAAACCAGTGACGTGCGGTGAGGTTGATGGCTGGTGAGGCACTGACTTCATCACAGTCAGATTTACAAACATATGAACCCTAAAGAGTATCTTATTCACCATTTGATTGGCAGCAGTTAACGAGTTATGTTTAAAAGCTCATACCAGCATTCTTCCCTGCTTGGCACTCAGCATCAAGGGTTGGAATTGGGGGTTAAATCACCAAAAATGATTCCCGGGCGCGGCGCCGCTGCTGCCCACTGCTCCCCTCACCTCCCAGGGGGTGAACAAGGGGATGGGTCAAATGCAGAGGACAAATTTTACCACCCGTAGTGTGTGTGTGGCAATCATTGGTACTTTAACTTAACTTTAACTTTACACATACAAACTGTAGCACACAAAAAGCACATTTAATAAAAAAACGTTATTATGGTCTTACCTGTACTTATAAATGCGCCGCTGTTGTACTGATTAATGAACCCCCTGACGGGTGTGTTATATCAACTAAAGCCCTCACTTCAACTTTCCACGTGCAAGGTTGAATCTATTTAAAAAAGTGTAACCGAGGGTTTATAAATGTCGCCTATACTCAGGGCCGGCCCGTGGCATAGGCCGTATAGGCAAATGCTAAGAGCGCCGTCCATCAGGGGGCGCCACGCCAGTGCCACAAATGTTGGAGAAAAAAAAATAAAAAAAAGTTGGTACTATTATTTCTAAATACAAAAAAAATAATCCCACGTTACTTAAAATGCAAAGTAAAGCCTATTTAATAGAAATATTATTTGTTATAACATTACAACCCCCCCCCCCCCCCCTCTCCTCCCCCCGCACGGTGCGCCCCCTCCCTTCCCGTATCATGACTCTTTTTGGACGTCACCACATCAAAAAATCAACACAAGATGCCAAAAGTGTCAGGTGCCCAGGGAAGAAAAAAGAGAAAAGAAGAGGAGGAGAAACGAGAAAAGACAGCGGTAGCAGGTAGGTAACGTTAGCCTACATGAAATTATTTGTCTGTTACAGAATGTGATAGTAACCTGGCTTTTTAGCATTAAGCTAATGTTACATGATTCGGCAATTGCTAATCAATAAATAGCTAGTTCTGTTTTAACGTCGGGTTAATATTGTGGAGGGGGCTAAATTGTTATGGAAAATAATAATGTAACGTTAGGTAATTACAGTACTCCCACCTTACATTCCTCAGGGACATTTCTTTCTTTCTTTAGTTTATTTCGAACATGAACACACTTACATCATAATACATCACACAATTTCATATCATTTCATTTTACATCATGCCCGAAAAGGAGTAGGAAGAAGCAAAGCTTATTTAATCCTACCCCTTTCCCACTTCAAAGCGTTTACAAATATATAGAATAATTTACTGACCTTTTTATATAATAAAATAACATCTATGAACTAGTATACAACAGTTTTGTAATATGTAATTAATTAATTAATTCAGTCATTATTAACATACTGAGATGAAGAATATCTTATTTTCAATAAGGTTGAAAGTATTTCTCATAATTCTTCTTCTTTGTACTCTGTAAGCACTATTATTTTGAACAACCTCTTAAACTGGATCATATCAGTACAATTTTTAACTTCTTTACTTAATCCATTCCATAATTTAATTCCACATATTGATATGCTAAAAGTTGTAAGTGTTGTACGTGCATATAAATGTTTGTATTAGATCTTTTAAGCAGGTGTTTTTTGTTTACATTGTTATTGCCTTCTGGTTAGCTAATGTTTGCCCTGCAGGTAATCGTCACTTTTCCACCCCTTTATATATTAGGTATAGTTGTAAGTAAAAAAAAAGGTCAAAGACAAAGCTATTCGGGTTCTTGTGAGTATATACACTTCACTGCCGATGTGGGGGGGCGCCACCTAAAATCTTGCCTAGGGCGCCAAATTGGTTTGGGCCGGGCCTGCCTATACTGTATGAAACTACAAAATAACAAACACGGAGGCTCCAGTTTACACGAGGACCACTTTATTTACCTTCTTTCAAAAACTTCCGCTCCACTCCAACGTGTCAAAATTCCGCTCTTAGCGCCTTCAAAATAAGAGCTCAAGGCATATACTGTATAACAGCGCATAACATAAACTTAACATCACAAAGAGGAAAGCCCATAAAAATAGGTTACAAAAGTTATTTAATAAGAAGCCAAAAAGTGCAAAAACAATAATGTTCGTGTTGGAGGAGTTGTGAATTAGGTACACCTGCAGTCTGCAGGTGTACCTAAAGTTGTGGCCCTGCAGTCATTCACAACTCCTCCAACACGAACATTATTGTTTTTGCACTTTTTGGCTTCTTATGAAATAACTTTTTTAAATAGATTCAATCTTGCACGTGGAAAGTTTAAGTGTGGGCTTTAGTTGATATAACACTCCCGTCAGGGGTTGCCGTGCATTCTACGGCGGGGGTGCAGGAGGCGAGCCTCAGCCAGTGCGTCTTTTGCAGCCGCTTTATGATCGCTCAGCACAAGAAATACGTTACACACATACAGTTGTTGACAAAATACACTGTACATTATATACCTCAGCTAACTAAACTATGGAAATGTATAATATAATTCATATAGCAATACGGTCTCACTGCACAGCAGGCCAGTAGTTAGCCGAGTCCGTCCATGTTGAGGCACTGAGTGACGTGCCTCGACTGGCTGCTGTTCACCGCACCGTCTCTTCTCAGTATTTGAACGGCAAATGTGAAAATTCAGCGATTTTGAATAAAAATAATCTAAAACTGGTGAAGTTAAATGGAAAATAACTTTATAGTGTAATCACTGGATACATTTAACAATTTAATATATATTTTTTCTTTTTACATTTTTTTTCTTTCCATGACGGCAGGTGAGGCCCCGCCTCACCTGCCTCTAGTGACTGCACGTCACTGCAGAAAACATATCGTGGACCATAGGGCGCACCACCGATGAGCCAGTCTATTTTCACGCAAAAGGCGCACCGGATTATAAAACGCATTAAAGGGGTCATATTATGATTTTTTTTTCTCAATGTAAAACACTTCCTTGTGGTCTACATCAGTGTTTTTCAACCACTGTGCCGCGGCACAGTAGTGTATCGTGAGATACAGTCTGGTGTGCCGTGGGAGATAATGTAAATGGTAAATAGTAAACATACATATATATATATACGTACACATACATACATATATACACATA
>NC_084568.2:32555000-32562500 GCF_033978685.3 Nerophis lumbriciformis | reverse complement strand
TTAAGCACTCAGCAAACACATTTGGGACCTCAAAGACAATAATGTTGAATATTCAATAACATGGCAAATTCTTGCATCCAGCACACCTTACAATAGTGGTAATAAAAGATGCAACCTATGCTTGAAAGAGAAACTGTTTATTATTTACCGTCCAGACCTGTCATCCCTCAACAAGCGCAGCGAAATTGTAACAGCATGCCGCCACAGACGGAAACACCTCCTAGGTAACACATGAGCCAATCACCACGCCCCTACGCCAGCCTGTACCCACCCACTCTGTGCCCTATATAAACCATGGTATGTGAATGCTCCCAATAAAATCTCCTGATGATTGAGGGTACCCCCCCTCATGAAACAGGCCTGTAGAGATGAAATAGTCTTGTGATTTTTTTCCCCACACATACATATATATATATATTTATGTGTTTGTATATATATACAGTATATATATATATTTATATATGTGTGAGTATATATATATATATATATATATATATATATATATATATATATATATATATATATATATATATATATATGTGTGTGTGTATATATGTGAATTATATGTGAAGTGAATTGCATTTATATAGCGCTTTTCTCTAGTGACTCAAAGCGCTTTACATAGTGAAACCTAATATCTAAGTTGCATTTAAACCAGTGTGGGTGGCACTGGGAGCAGGTGGGTAAAGTGTCTTGCCCAAGGACACAACGGCAGTGACTGGTGGCGGAAGCCTGGATCGAACCTGGAACCCTCAAGTTGCTGGCACGGCCGCTCTACCAACTGAGCTGTACCGCCCCTATGTGTACACATACACTCATTAAATGATTATATGAAGCAACAGGGGACATTTAATCTTTTGTTCTGATCAAATGAATCGATTAAATCAATTTGATTGATTATTCGTTACAGCCCGAATCTGCATGAATAGTCATTTTAACTATTTGCACAGTCATTAAACGATTAATCGAAACAACAGCGTGTAAATTGAAGCTTTTTTCCCCGATCAAATTAATCAAAAATAATCGATTAGTCAAATCGATTAATTGTTGCAGCCTTAGTTGGCATTACCAGCCACAAATACTACTAATTGTATACAGACAATCAAATGATTAATCCAAGCAAACAAATAGAAATGTAAGCTTTTTTTAAATCAAATAAACCGATTATTCGTTAAAGCCCGAGTCTGCATTACCAGCCACATGTACTAATTGCACACACACACTCAATAAATGATTAATCGAAGCAACAGGATGTGAATTGAAGGTTTTTCTGGTCGAATTCATCATTATAATCGGTAAATCAATCAGCCACATATTATATTATTTGTGTACATAGACGCAAATGATTAATTGATGCACACAAATACACATTTAGGCTTTTTAAAATTTAAATTAATCGATTATTCGTTGCAGCCCGAGTCTGCATTGACAGTCACTTTAACTATTTGCACACATACATTCATTAAACGATTAATCGAAGCAACAGGATATGAATTGAAGCTTTTTGCTGATCAAATTAATCAATATAATCGATTATTCGTTGTAGCCCTGGTCAGCATTGCCAGACACATACATTAATACTTGTATACAAACACTCAAATAATTAATCAAAGCAACACAATAGGAATTAAAGCTTTTTTCATAATTAAATTCATCAATTATTCATTGTAGCCCGAGTCGGCATCAACAGCCACATGTACAATTTGCAAATATACACTCGTTTAACGATTAATCGAAACAACAGGCTATAAATGTAAGCTTTTTCCTGATCAAATTAATCAATATAATAGAAGAATCATTGCAGCTATAGTCGTCATTACCAGCCACATATAATACTATCTGCATAAACTCAAATGATTAATCGAAGCAAAGGAATAGAAATTGAAGGTTTTTTTGTAATAACAAAATTAATGGATTTGATCGATTAATCGGAGTCAGTCTATACATCATACATCAATATTTTTATACACACACTCAAACGGTTAATGAGTGTGTGTTTGATTAAATAATCGATTAAATCGATTAATCGTTGCCTCTTCATTAACAGCCACATAATACTATTTGTATACATTCATTATCATTTGTGTTTTTTGTTCAGTATTGATTTTGATTTGAACACAATAGGATAAGTTTGTAACAATCTGAGCGCATGGTGATGCGGGGGTTGTACTCCCAAGATGCAGACGGACTTCGAACACGGCGTGCAGCTCGGAAATGATTTATTTAGGCAATAAATCAGGCGGGAACAAACAAAAGTGCACTCATAGCACGGAAGGCAAAAGCTAAGGGGGCTAGCGCGGGAGCTAGCAAACAAAATGAGCTTAGCATGGAGGCTAGCATAAACAAAAGAGCCTAGCGTGGAAGCTAGTATACAAAAACAGGAATCAAACCGTCGTTGCATGTAGCAAATTAGGAAGCCAGACTGGGTGTTGAAAGAAATGGGAATAAATAGCACTTTGATTAGTGCCTGGCAGCAGGTGAGTATCCTCGACGCTAATCAGAGGCAGCTGAAACCAATCAGCACCCATGGTAACCAAGGAGACACAAAACAGGGGTGCTGAAACAGGACTAAGGGAGTCCAAAAACCAAACAGAACATGATCTATTGTGGCGATAACATTGTTCAAAAGTGAAGATCTTGTCTATTGATGAATCGTGAACCATTGTGATACCGTGTTTAGATGGAGGCTCCCAGTTGTGCAGCGATGCACACACACACACAGTACACACGGTACACACCTCCACCATGATTCATATGGTCACACCGACACTCCCGCTCACTCAATAGGTATTTACAGCCATTTAACCTTGCCTTGAGGGTGAATGGAGACGGCGTATGGAGTGGAGAGTCTGCGCCCGGTTGACACGTCGTCCTCGCGTTGTCATCCATTTTTCATCAGGGCCTACAACCTTTCATCTCCTCAAAGATCACCTTCGACATGATATGCATTGATTTTCGGGCGAGCACTGTTCAAACTGGAATCCACCAATACATGGCGGCACTCGTGCAGCCCCCGGGCTGTGACGCAACAGCCACCAAGACACAATCATCTTAGTAAACAGTCATTCTACAGCTATAGTGTTGTCCCTTTATACCTACAATAAAGCTATATTATTATCTATTTAATAATATTTTACCAACAACATAAACAAGACCATAATATTATCTATTTAATGATATTTTACATACAATACAACTATAATATTCTCTGTTTAATGATATTTTACCTACAATAAAACTATAGTATTTTCGATTCAATTATATTTTATTTACAATAAAACTATAATATTATCTATTTAATGATATTTACCTACAATAAAACTATAATTTTCTGTATTTAATGATATTTTACCTACAATAAAACCATACTATCTATTTAACTATATTTTACCTGCAATAAAACTCTAATATTTTTTATTTAATGATATTTTACCCACAATAAAATTATAATATCTATTTGATATTTTACCTGTAATAAAACTATAATATTCTCTATTTAATGACATTTTACCTACAATAAAACAAAAATATTCTTTAATGATATTTTATCTACAATAAAACTATAATATTCTCTATTTAATGATATTTTACCTACAATAAAACTATAATATTATCTATTTAATAATATTTGACCTACAATAAAACTAGAATAGTGTCTATTTAATGATATATGACCTACAATAAAACTATAATATATATTCAATTGTATTTTACCTACAATAAAACAATTATATTCTCTATTTAATTATATTTTACTTGTAATAAAACTATAATATTGTCTATTTAATTATATTTTACCAACAATAAAACTATAATAATCTCTATTTAATATTTTACCTATGACAAAACCATAATATTCTCTATTTAGTGATATTTTACCTACACTAAAACTATAATATTCTCTATTTAATGATATTTTACCTACAATAAAACCATACTATCTATTTAACTATATTTTACCTGCAATAAAACTCTAATATTTTTTATTTAATGATATTTTACCCACAATAAAATTATAATATCTATTTGATATTTTACCTGTAATAAAACTATAATATTCTCTATTTAATGACATTTTACCTACAATAAAACTAAAATATTCTCTATTTAATGATATTGTATCTACAATAAAACTATAATATTCTCTATTTAATGATATCTTACCGACAATAAAACTATAATATTATCTATTTAATTATATGTTACCTACAATAAAACTATAATACTATCTATTTAATGATATTCGACTTACAATAAAACTATAATATATATTTAATTGTATTTTACCTACAATAAAACAATTATATTCTCTAATTATATTTTACCTGTAATAAAGCTATAATATTCTCTATTTAATTATATTTTACCTACAATATAACTATAATATTCTCTATTTAATGATATTTGACCTACAATAAAACTATAATATTCTCCATTTAATTATATTTTACCAACAATACAACTATCCATCCATCCAATTTCTACCGCTTTTCCCTTTCTGGGACGCGGGGGGTCTAATATCTATTTAATGATATTTTACCAACAATAAAACTATAATATCTAACTATAATATTAATATACACAATATCTGTATTTGGGAACTGCATAAGTCCTGAAAAATTGCGCGCGTCCGCATTTGTAGTCCGTGCCGACACCGTCGTCGATAAGCTTCTTCTTTTTCTCTATCTTCTTGTTATGGAACATTCATCCTCCGCTGTTGCCATTTCTAATATAAAGTAGTGTAAAGTTCTTACTTATATCTGTCAGTAAACTCGCCATGAAACCGCTAAAACATACAGGTGTAGTGAGTTTACATTATTCACTCAAGGAACTTTAGTTATTAGAGAGTTCCGGTCAGACGGTTTTTCACGTGACACATGTCCGGTGGATGATTATTGACTGAAGTCAAGTCTGAATGTCATTAAAACAGTTAGCGCCATCTTTTGACACATTTTCCACTCCCGTCCTTGCACGCTACACCGCTACAACAAAGATGACGGGGAGAAGACGCTGTCGAAGGTGAGCCACGTAAATAAGACCGCCCACAAAACGGCGCATCCGGAAAACATCATCTATGCAACATTTTGACCAAAGAACCACCATCACATGTTATGTAGGCCAGTGTTTTTCAACCTTTTTTCAGCCAAAGCACATTTTTTGCGTTGAAAAAATGCGGAGGCACGCAACCAGCAGAAATCATTACAAAACGAAACTCAGTTGACAATAAAAAGTCGTTGTCGCAATTGTTGGATATGACTTTAAACCATAACCAAGCATGCATCAATATAGTTCTTGTCTCAAAGTAGGTGTACTGTCACCACCTGTCACATCACGCCCTATCTTATTTGGAGTTTTCTGCTGTTTTCCTGTGTCTTGTCCTATTTTGGTGTCTTTTTCTCTTTTTTTGGTATTTTCCTGTAGCAGTTTCATGTCTTCCTTTGCGCGATATTTCCCGCATCTACTTTGTTTTAGCAATCAAGAATATTTCAGTTGATTTACCCTTCTTTGTGGGGACATTGTTGATTGCCATGTCACGTTCGGATGTACTTTGTGGACGCCGTCTTTGCTCCACAGTAAGTCTTTGCTGTCGTCCAGCAATCCGTTTTTGTTTACTTGGTAGCCAGTTCAGTTTTAGTTTCGTTCTGCATAGCCTTCCCTAAGCTTCAATGCCTTTTCTTAGGGGCATTCACCTTTTGTGCTTTACATTTAGAAAACAAAAATAATAATATGAGTCCTTTAATGCGCCTTATAATCCGGTGCGCCTTATATATGAAAAAAGATCAAAAATAGACCATTCATTGGCAGTGCGCCTTATAATCCGTTACGCCCTATGGTCTGGATAATACGGTAGTGATTTTTATCTCACTCAGGCCATATGTGTCATTGTTTTGGGTTTGTAATCGTTGCGTTCTGTGAAAAGGGGCCACAAATGGCCCCCGGTGGGACGTGGTTTTCAGACCACTAATGTCGATTTATTTGAAATTCAATCCCCACAACATTGAAACCCAGTTTGTGTTGATGAATCCGCCGAGCTGCTCCGGAGGAAATACAACAGAGTGAATATTTACAAGTATGGATGGGCCAGCACTGCAAGCATTTCTTATTTAAATGAGAACCGAACGGCACTTTCAATCCCTATGTTTCAATTGTAAAAAAAAATACATTTTTAATGTCAAATTCCCAGGTTGGGATTGTGAGTTCTGCTCTACTTCTGAAGCATGCCGGAATGCAAAGACCGTCTCCATTCGGAGACCCACTCTTCCGGTTCCATAGGGACTTTTGGAGATTGACAGCATCTAATTACCTTCCTTGAAGGTTCTTGGCTACTATTCCAGAACGTGTTCAGGGCCCCTACACCGAGCCAGCCCGATTTAGGATCGCTGACAAAATTGGGTCCGGGAGAGAAGCGTTGATGTATTGAGAAGAGATTGTACCGCTGTGATACCGGAACGGCGAGGGGAATTAAAACGCTGTCAGACCCCGAGGTATAAAACCTATCAAAGCATCACGGGGGATTTTCTTCTTCACTGGAGCGCAGAGAGAGGAGGGAAATGTCATATTTTTAATGTTCATGTGAGGTGACCACTGGCAAATGTGGAGATTGCCGGCACAATTGCCACCTCTTGCAAACGCTTCGGTACACACAATTACGGTTTTATTGTCACAATGATCTCGTCGGGGGAACGGGCGAAGCGATCTCACATATATATATATATATATATATATATATATATATATATATATATATATATATATATACACACACAAACAGTATACACATATATACATAAAAAACCCACTGATAGTCACACACACACTAGGTGTGGTGAAATTACTCTCTGCGTTTGACCCATCCCCTTGTTCACCTGTGAGGTGAGGGGAGCAGTGAGCAGCAGCTCGGGAATCATTTTGGTGAATTAACCCACAATTCCAACCCTCGATGTTCAGTTCCAAGCACATCGACTTGTACTGTACATTGTATATTGTACAGGATTGCTTATTGTTTTTATTGGATAGTAGTCTGTTTATTTCAATTCTTATTTTTGATCTTTATTACTTATGTGATTTATTTTTATTCCATATTTGTTTCCACTACCGCACCTTAGTTGGAGTCCTTTATGTCGTTATATGCAAATATATATAATGACAATAAATTATATTCTTCTTCTCTCGTCTACATACATACATATATATATATATATATATATATATATATATATATATATATATATATATATATATATATATACACACACACACACACGCACACATCTATACATATATACTGTACATACAGTATATATACACATATAAACAACATATATATATATATATATATATATATATATATATATATATATATGTATATATATATATAATAAACACATATATACACACATTTTAATTTTCCGTAGGGAACTCTCCTGAAGGAATCAATAAAATACTATCTATCTATCTACCCATATATACACATAAATAAATATACTGCACACACACACA
>NC_084568.2:32530000-32545000 GCF_033978685.3 Nerophis lumbriciformis | reverse complement strand
TATGTTATAATATAAAGAAATAATTCTGAGAAAACGTTAAAATCTTTAGATTGTACAATGTTAATGAGATAATTGAAATAATATTTTAAATAAAATATGTTAGAATCTAAATCAATATTGTACAATCATTATAGACTATAAATACATATTAAAAAAAAAAAGTTAGAATTTGAAGAATGATTGCACATTAAATATGTTAAAATTTAAAATAAATACATTTCAGAATCAGAATCAGAAATACTTTATTAATCCCGGAGGGGAAATTAAAAATTAAAATATGTTAGAATATGAAGAAATAATTTAGAGAAAACGTTAGAATCTGTAGATGTACAATGTTAATTAGATTATTCAAATATTTAAAATAAATATGCTATAATTTAAATAAATATTGTACAATCATTATAATAGAATATAAATGCATATTTAAGATAAAATGTTGGAATCTAAACAATTGTTACACTTTAAATATGTTAGAATTAAAAACATATATATTTTACAATAAATATGTTAGAATATAAATATATATTGTACTTTGTTAGAATCTGAAAAAATCTTATACATTAAATATATTTGAATTCAAAAATAAATATTCTACTCTAAATATGTTAGAATACAAAGAAATCATTTAGAGAAAATTTTAACATCTATATATCGTATATATATTTAAAAAAATACATTGTGCATTAATTAATAGAATCTAAATAAATAATTGAAATGAAATGTTAGAATGTAAAGAATTGTTGTACATTAAATACTTTAGAATTTAAAGAAATATTTTACATTAAATGTTAGAATATAAATAAATATTGTACCTTTTGTTAGTCAAAAAAAATCTTGTATATTAAATAATTGAATTTAAATAAATAATTACCATAAATATGTTGGAATATAAATACATTTATAGAAAATACAGTAATTAAGAAATTTCAATAAATATTTTAAATACAATATGTTAAAAACTAAATCAATATTGAACAGTAATGAAAACATTTAAATAAACATTTTAAATACAATATGTTAAAAACTAAATAAATTTTGTTCACTAATGAAGAAATTTAAATACATATTTCAAATAAAATATAACAAAATAATAAATATTGAACAATAATGAAGACATTTTAATAAATATTTAAAATAAAATATAATAACATCTAAATAAATATTGGACAATAATGAAGAAATTTAAATAAATATTTTAAATACAATGTTAAAATATAAATAAATATTGTACAATAATAAAGACATTTAAATAAATAATTCAAATAAAATATGATAAAATCGAAACACCGGAGGATAATGAAGAAATAAAAAGTGAATAAAATATTATAATAAGATATGTTAAAATCTAAATAAATATTGCACAATAATGAATACATTTAAATACATATTTTAAATAAAATATGTTAAAATCTAAATAAATATTGTACAATAATGAATACATTCAAATACATATTTTAAATAAACCAATAAAGAAATGCAAATAAATATGTCAAATAAAATATGATAAAATCTAAATAAATATTGGACAACAATGAATGAATCTAAATACATATAAAACAAAGTTACAATCTAAATAAATATTGTACAATAATGAAGACATTTAAATAAATATTTTAAAGAAAATATGTTAAAATCTATAAAAATTTTGTACAATAATGTAGAAAAGTAAATACCGGTACATAATTTAAATAAAATGTTAAAATCTAAATAAATATTGGACGATAATGAAATCCAAATAAATATTTAAAACACAATCTAAATATGGTACAATAATTATATCAGAATCAAAATACATTTTATATTTAAGATGTTGCAATTTAAAGAAATATTGTACATAAAATTCTTACAATATTGTTGTCGTCTGAGGTTTGTTTTTATTGTTCATACATGATTATTCATAGTAAATACAAATGTTCACATAACTTGTACAATATTAATACTACATTAATGTCAGATGAATACAGTAAACTTTCGTTTATCGCTGTTCCGGGTGTGGAAAGTAGTTAGTATGAAATATTAATGGCATATTTGAGTAGCTACAGTGTAAAAAAAAACATGTTTTATCATTAGCAAAACCCTCAAGACATTTTTATTCATATCAGAGAGCAAAATGGCTGCCATACCAACTGTACACAGACTTGGCTTGAAGAATATAACCTCGTCCTTTTGAGAAGAAACACAAATGGATGCGAGAATGAAAAGAGGATGCAGAAATGTGAGGAGTGCATCATTCCGTGAAAGCGCCAACTGTGGTGGGCACTGTCGAGGGGGCTCTTGATCTGGTTTTGGATGGTGTCCCTGCTGAGGATCAGCGTGTCCGCGCCACCGCCAAAAGGCTCGGCATGAAGAGGCTCATCCCCGACCGCTTCCACGGCTGCCACTCATACCTTTACTTTGAAATTCTCCCACCAACGTATTCCCAGCCCCTTGGCGCGGCCGTCCGCGACCCGAGGGTCCCTGGTTCAATCCCCACCTAGTACCAACCTCGTCATGTCCGTTGTGTCCTGAGCAAGACACTTCACCCTTGCTCCTGATGGGTGCTGGTTAGCGCCTTGCATGGCAGCTCCCTCCATCAGTGTGTGAATGTGTGTGTGAATGGGTAAATGTGGAAGTAGTGTCAAAGCGCTTTGAGTACCTTGAAGGTAGAAAAGCGCTATACAAGTACAACCCATTTATCATTTATTATCATTCCTGCTCCTTCCTGATTTGATACGTTTTAGCCTAATAATCATGAGTTTTGTTACTTGGGACCATCAAGTTAAATGCGTTTGAGGTGTATGGCTGCAAAATAATCAAAAAACAAAAGAGTTAGCACACTAATGTTAGCATGCTATCATACCGACATTAAAATGCTAACAGTTAGCATGTGCCAAGTACCAAGTTATATGAGCCTGAGGAATCTGGCTACAAAAATTGGCAAAATAATTAACACAGTAATGTCAACAAATTATAATTAAAAATTATTTAAAAAAAAAAAGTTAGCTCACTAATGTTAGCATGCTATCATACCGACATTAAAAAAGCTAACAGTTAGCATGTGCCAAGTACCAAGTTGTATGAGCCTGAGGAATCTGGCTACAAAAATAAAGCTAAATAATTAACACAGTAATGTCAACAAATTAAAATTAAAAATTATAAAAAATAAAAAATAAACAGTTAGCACACTAATGTTAGCATGCTATCATACTAACATTAAAATGCTAACAGTTAGCATGTGCCAAGTACCAAGTTATATGAGGCTGAGGAATCTGGCTACAAAATTGGCTAAATAATTAACACAGTAATGTCAACAAATTAAAATTAAAAATTATAAAAAATAAAAAATAAACAGTTAGCACACTAATGTTAGCATGCTATCATACTAACATTAAAATGCTAACAGTTAGCATGTGCCAAGTACCAAGTTATATGAGGCTGAGGAATCTGGCTACAAAATTGGCTAAATAATTAACACAGTAATGTCAACAAATTAAAATTAAAAATTATAAAAGAAAAAAAAAATTAGCACATTAATGTTAACATGCTATCATACTAACATTGAAATGCTAGCAGTTAGCATGTGCCAATTACCAAGTTATATGAGCCTGACAAATTTGGCTGCAGAATTGGTTAAAAAACAAGCTAATGCTAACGTGCTAGCATGCTATCATTAGGATTTAACAGTTAGCATGTGTCAAGCGTCAAGGTAGATGCGTTTGAGGTGTATGGCTGCAAAATTATCAAAAAACAAAAGAGTTAGCACACTAATGTTAGCCTGCTATCATAAATGATAATAAATGAATGGGTTGTACTTGTATAGCGCTTTTCTACCTTCAAGGTACTCAAAGCGCTTTGACACTACTTCCACATTTACCCATTCACACACACATTCACACACTGATGGAGGGAGCTGCCATGCAAGGCGCTAACCAGCACCCATCAGGAGCAAGGGTGAAGTGTCTTGCTCAGGACACAACGGACATGACGAGGTTGGTACTAGGTGGGGATTGAACCAGGGACCCTCGGGTCGCGCACGGCCATTCTTCCACTGCGCCACGCCGTCCCTAATCATACTAACATTAAAATGCTAACAGTTAGCATGTGCCAAGTACCAAGTTATATGAGCCTGAGGAATTTTGCTGCAAAATTGGCTAAAAAAGGAAGCACACTAATGTTAGTGTACTAGCATGCTATCATTTAGGATTTAACAGTTAGCATGTGTCAAGCATCAAGGTAGATGCTTGTGAGCTATATAGCTGCAAAATTATAAAAAAAGAGTTAGCACACCAATTGTAGTGTGCTAGCATGCTATTGTTAGGATTTAACAGTTAGCATTTGTCAAGTATCAAGTTAGATGCGTTTGAGGTATATAGCTGCAAAATTATCAAAAAAACAAAAGTTAGCACACTAATGTTAGCATGCTATCATACCGACATTAAAAAGCTAACAGTTAGCATGTGCCAAAAAACAAGTTATATGAGCCTGAGGAATCTGGCTACAAAATTGGCTAAATAATTAACACAGTAATGTCAACATGCTAAAATTAAAATTAAAAATTATGTAAAAAAAAAGAAGTTAGCACACTAATGTTAGCATGCTAACATACTAACATGCTAACAGTTAGCATGTGCCAATTACCAAGTAATATGAGCCTGACAAATTTGGCTGCAGAATTGGCTAAAAAAGCAAGCTATTGCTAGTGTGCTAGCATGCTATCGTTAGGATTTAACAGTTAGCATGTGTCAAAGTATCAAGTTAGATGCGTTTGAGGTGTATGGCTGCAAAATTATCAAAAAACAAAACAGTTAGCACACTAATGTTAGCATGCTACCATACTAACATTAAAATGCTAACAGTTAGCATGTGCCAAGTACCAAGTTATATGAGCCTGAGGAATCTGGCTGCAAAATTGGCTAAAAAAGTAGGCACACTAATGTTAGCAGGCTAGCATGCTATCATTTAGGATTTAACAGTTAGCATGTGTCAAGCATCAAGGTAGATGCTTGTGAGGTATATAGCTGCAAAATTATAAAAAAAAAAAGAGTTAGCACATAGTGTGCTAGCATGCTATCGTTAGGATTTAACAGTTAGCATGTGTCAAGTATCAAGTTAGATGCGTTTGAGGTGTGTGGCTGCAAAATTATCAAAAAACAAAAGTTAGCACACTAATGTTTGCATGCTATCATACCGACATTAAAAAGCTAATAGTTAGCATGTGCCAAAAAACAAGTTATATGAGCCTGAGGAATCTGGCTACAAAATTGGCTAAATAATTAACACAGTAATGTCAACATGCTAAAATTAAAATTAAAAATTATATAAAAAAAAGAGTTAGCACACTAATGTTAGCATGCTACCATACTAACATGCTAACAGTTAGCATGTGCCAATTACCAAGTAATATGAGCCTGACAAATTTGTCTGCAGAATTGGCTAAAAAAGCAAGCTATTGCTAGCGTGCTAGCATGCTATCGTTAGGATTTAACAGTTAGCATGTGTCAAAGTATCAAGTTAGATGCGTTTGAGGTGTATGGCTGCAAAATTATCAAAAAACAAAACAGTTAGCACACTAATGTTAGCATGCTACCATACTAACATTAAAATGCTAACAGTTAGCATGTGCCAAGTACCAAGTTATATGAGCCTGAGGAATCTGGCTGCAAAATTGGCTAAAAAAGTAGGCACACTAATGTTAGCAGGCTAGCATGCTATCATTTAGGATTTAACAGTTAGCATGTGTCAAGCATCAAGGTAGATGCTTGTGAGGTATATAGCTGCAAAATTATAAAAAAAAAAAGAGTTAGCACATAGTGTGCTAGCATGCTATCGTTAGGATTTAACAGTTAGCATGTGTCAAGTATCAAGTTAGATGCGTTTGAGGTGTGTGGCTGCAAAATTATCAAAAAACAAAAGTTAACACACTAATGTTTGCATGCTATCATACCGACATTAAAAAGCTAATAGTTAGCATGTGCCAAAAAACAAGTTATATGAGCCTGAGGAATCTGGCTACAAAATTGGCTAAATAATTAACACAGTAATGTCAACATGCTAAAATTAAAATTAAAAATTATATAAAAAAAAGAGTTAGCACACTAATGTTAGCATGCTACCATACTAACATGCTAACAGTTAGCATGTGCCAATTACCAAGTAATATGAGCCTGACAAATTTGTCTGCAGAATTGGCTAAAAAAGCAAGCTATTGCTAGCGTGCTAGCATGCTATCGTTAGGATTTAACAGTTAGCATGTGTCAAAGTATCAAGTTAGATGCGTTTGAGGTGTATGGCTGCAAAATTATCAAAAAACAAAACAGTTAGCACACTAATGTTAGCATGCTACCATACTAACATTAAAATGCTAACAGTTAGCATGTGCCAAGTACCAAGTTATATGAGCCTGAGGAATCTGGCTGCAAAATTGGCTAAAAAAGTAGGCACACTAATGTTAGCAGGCTAGCATGCTATCATTTAGGATTTAACAGTTAGCATGTGTCAAGCATCAAGGTAGATGCTTGTGAGGTATATAGCTGCAAAATTATAAAAAAAAAAAGAGTTAGCACATAGTGTGCTAGCATGCTATCGTTAGGATTTAACAGTTAGCATGTGTCAAGTATCAAGTTAGATGCGTTTGAGGTGTGTGGCTGCAAAATTATCAAAAAACAAAAGTTAGCACACTAATGTTTGCATGCTATCATACCGACATTAAAAAGCTAATAGTTAGCATGTGCCAAAAAACAAGTTATATGAGCCTGAGGAATCTGGCTACAAAATTGGCTAAATAATTAACACAGTAATGTCAACATGCTAAAATTAAAATTAAAAATTATATAAAAAAAAGAGTTAGCACACTAATGTTAGCATGCTAACATACTAACATGCTAACAGTTAGCATGTGCCAATTACCAAGTAATATGAGCCTGACAAATTTGTCTGCAGAATTGGCTAAAAAAGCAAGCTATTGCTAGCGTGCTAGCATGCTATCGTTAGGATTTAACAGTTAGCATGTGTCAAAGTATCAAGTTAGATGCGTTTGAGGTGTATGGCTGCAAAATTATCAAAAAACAAAACAGTTAGCACACTAATGTTAGCATGCTACCATACTAACATTAAAATGCTAACAGTTAGCATGTGCCAAGTACCAAGTTATATGAGCCTGAGGAAATTGGCTACAACATTGGCTAAATAATTAACACAGTAATGTCAACATGCTAAAATTAAAATTAAAAATTATATAAAAAAAGAGTTAGCACACTAATGTTAGCATGCTAACATACTAACATTAACATGCTAACAGTTAGCATGTGCCAATTACCAAGTTATATGAGCCTGACAAATTTGGCTGCAGAATTGGCTAAAAAAGCAAGCAAATGCTAGCGTGCTAGCATGCTATCGTTAGGATTTAACAGTTAGCATGTGTCAAGCGTCAAGTTAGATGCGTTTGAAGTGTATGGCTGCAAAATTATCAAAAAACAAAAGAGTTAGCACATTAATGTTAGCATGCTACCATACTAACATTAAAATGCTAACAGTTAGCATGTGCCAAGTACCAAGTTATATGAGCCTGAGGAATTTGGCTGCAAAATTGGCTAAAAAAGTAGGCACACTAATGTTAGCAGGCTAGCATGCTATCATTTAGGATTTAACAGTTAGCATGTGTCAAGCATCAAGGTAGATGCTTGTGAGGTATATAGCTGCAAAATTATTAAAAAAAAGAGTTAGCACATAGTGTGCTAGCATGCTATCGTTAGGATTTAACAGTTAGCATGTGTCAAGTATCAAGTTAGATGCGTTTGAGGTATATAGCTGCAAAATTATCAAAAAACAAAAGTTAGCACACTACTGTTAGCATGCTATCATACCGACATTAAAAAGCTAACAGTTAGCATGTGCCAAAAAACAAGTTATATGAGCCTGAGGAATCTGGCTACAAAATTGGCTAAATTATTAACACAGTAATGTCAACATGCTAAAATTAAAATTAAACCGCTTCACGGTGGCAGAGGGGTTAGTGCATCTGCCTCACAATACGAAGGTCCTGAGTAGTCTTGGGTTCAATCCCGGGCTCGGGATCTTTCTGTGTGGAGTTTGCATGTCCTCCCCGTGACTGCGTGGGTTCCCTCCGGGTACTCCGGCTTCCTCCCACCTCCAAAGACATGCACCTGGGGATAAGTTGATTGGCAACACTAAATTGGCCCTAGTGTGTGGATGTGAGTGTGAATGTTGTCTGTCTATCTGTGTTGGCCCTGCGATGAGGTGGCGACTTGTCCAGGGTGTACCCCGCCTTCCGCCCGATTGTAGCTGAGATAGGCTCCAGCGCCCCCCGCGACCCCAAAAAGGGAATAAGCGGTAGAAAATGGATGGATGGATAAAAAAAAGAGTTAGCACACTAATGTTAGCATGCTAACATACTAACATGCTAACAGCTAGCATGTGCCAATTACCAAGTTATATGAGCCTGACAAATTTGGCTGCAGAATTGGCTAAAAAAGCAAGCTAATGCTAGCGCGCAGTTAGCATGTGTCAAAGTATCAAGTTAGATGCGTTTGAGGTGTATTGCTGCAAAATTATCAAAAAACAAAAGAGTTAGCACACTAATGTTAGCATGCTACCATACTAACATTAAAATGCTAACAGTTAGCATGTGCCAAGTACCAAGTTATATGGGCCTGAGGAATTTTGCTGCAAAATTGGCTAAAAAAGTAAGCACACTAATGGTAGTGTGCTAGCATGCTATCATTAGGATTTAACAGTTAGCATGTGTCAAGTATCAAGTTAGATGCGTTTGAGGTGTATGGCTGCAAAATTATCGAAAAACAAAAGTAAGCACACTAATGTTAGCATGCTATCATACCGACATTAAAAAGGTAACAGTTAGCATGTGCCAGGTACCAAGTTATATGAGCCTGAGGAATCTGGCTGCAGAATTGGCTAAAAAAGTAAGCACAGCAATGCTAGCGTGCTAACATGCTATCATGAGGATTTAGGTATATAGCTGCAAAATTATTAAAAAAAAAGAGTTAGCACACCAATGTTAGTGTGCTAGCATGCTATCGTTAGGATTTAACAGTTAGCATGTGTCAAGTATCAAGTTAGATGCGTTTGAGGTTTATGGCTGCAAAATTATCGAAAAAAAAAAAGTTAGCACGCTAATGTTAGCATGCTATCATACCGACATTAAAAAGCTAACAGTTAGCATGCACCAAGTACCAAGTTACATGAGCCTGAGGAATTTGGCTGCAAAATTGGCTAAAAAAGTAAGCACAGTAATGCTAGCGTGCTAACATGCTATCGTTAGGATTTAACAGTTAGCATGTGTCAAAGTATCAAGTTAGATGCGTTTGAGGTGTATGGCTGGAAAATTATAAAAAAAAAAAAAAAGAGTTAGCACTCTAATGTTAACGTGCTAGCATGCTATCGTTAGGATTTAACAGTTAGCATGTGTCAAGTACCAAGTTATTTGAGCCTGAGGAATTTTTTCCAAATCAGAACCTTTCTAACTTCATACTATTTTTAACATGATTAACTGTTCAATTCCTTTCAGATATCAACGATACATTGGTAAATATTTGGCCCTGTTTGTCGCGGTTCACCCGACACGACACGTGACGAATTTCCTCTTTGATATCTTAAAATGTGCTTCGTGGCGATTCCGATTTTGGCCCTCTCCATCATTTTCAGCAGACTGCATTGCAAAATGATTAATCCCCCCCATCTCTCTTCCCCTCACGCAACTTATGTCTTTGTTCACTTCAAAAGGGGACTGTGAGGATATTTCATCGACATTCAACACACGTCCTTGATCGCATTTATTGGGTGTAGAGGTTGCTCCACATTTATCACCCACTTTGTGAGCGTGTCTGCAAAACGGTTTTAGCGCGAGGACGCAAATGAAGGCAGCGCTTGACGTAAAGAAATTCGAAAAGTCGTCTAACGACACAAATTGTGTTTTCTTAGCCCTTACGGAGGCGATAAAGGTTGGCTTGCACGCTCCTGGAGGTTTTTCTGCACACCGCCCGGGCTTGTGGTGGCGGATCTTGTTCCAGGCACTGTCGTAAAAAAGAATTGCATCACCACCTAATAGAGTCAGTGGTCACAACATTAGGTACACCTGCCCACTCTCGGGTTGACGCGGAGTTGTGTTAAATAAATCATTTCAGTCACATGGTGGTGTTGATACGTAATATTACGTTTCTGCAAACCAGATCGTAAAAGTTGTCACGTTGTGTAAATGGTAAATAAAAACAGAATACAATGATTTGCAAATCCTTTTCAACTTATATTCAATTGAATAGACTGCAAAGACAAGATATTTAAAGTTCACACTGGTACACTTTGTTTTGCAAATATGAGCTCATTTGGAATTGCAACATGTTTCAAAAAAAGCTGGCACAAGTGGCAAAAAAGACTGAGAAAGTTGAGGGAATGCTCATCAAACACTTATTTGGAACATCCCACAGGTGAACAGGCTAATTGGGAACAGGTGGGTGCCATGATTGGGTATAAAAGCAGCTCCCCGTGAAATGCTCAGTCATTCACAAACAAGGACGGGGCGAGGGTCACCACTTTGTCAACAAAAGCGTGAGCAAATCGTTTAAGAACAACATTTCTGAACGAGCTATTGCAAGGAATTTTGGGATTTCACCATCTACGGTCCGTAATATCATGAAATGGTTCAGAGAATCTGGAGAAATCACTGCACGTATGCACGTAACCAACATTGAATACCTGTGACCTTCTATCCCTGCATCCAAACCAACATCAATGTGTAAAGGATATCCCCACATGGGCTCAGGAACACTTCAGAAAACTACAGTTGGTCCCTACATCTGTAAGTGCAAGTTAAAACTATTATATGCAAAGCCAAAGCCATTTATGAACAACACCCAGAAACGCCGCCGGCTTCGCTGGGCCCGAGCTCATCTAAGATGGACTGATGCAAAGTGGAAAAGTGTTCCGTGGTCTGACGAGTCCACATTTCAAATAGTTTTTGGAAGCTGTGGACGTTGTGTCGTCCGGAACAAAGAAGAAAAGAACCATCCGGACTGTTATAGCCAGCATCTGTGATGGTATGGGGGTGTATTAGTGCCCAAGACATGGGTAACTTACACATCTGTGAAGGCGCCATTAATGCTGAAAGGTACATACAGGTTTTGGAGAAGGCAACGTTAACATGGACGCCCCTGCTTATTTCAGCAAGACAATGCCAAGCCACGTGTTATAACAGCGTGGCTTTACATAGTAAAAGAGTGTGGGTACTAGACTGGCCTGCCTGTAGCCCATTGGAAAATATGTGGCGCATTATGAAGCCTAAAATACCACAACGGAGACCCCCGGACTGTTGAACAACTTAAGCTGTACATCAAGCAAGAATGGGAAAGAATTCCCCCTACAAAGCTTCAAATACAAGTTGAAAATAACAGCGTGAAGACGGAAGAGGGAGAACCGACGCACTTTAGCTTCGAAATGAACAATAAAGGTGGATATACTGCATCCACGAGCAGTGATTTAAAACCACAGCGTGCTTGTGGCTAACGTGCATTCACAGTGTTTTAGCGACTTCACAATTGTTCAATAGGCTCTTACCCGCTTCACTACACACTGTGGGAGGACACAACAGCTAACTGCAAGCCAGCGCGACTCACTGTAAACAATCGGGTGGATCCATACAGATATCGACTTTAACGATACCGAGTACAAGAGCGGTGTATAGTCGATACTGCAATGATTACGTAGATATTTTTTGTTATTAAATAGGAGCCTCTGTCACCGGTTTGCTTTGTCTCGTCCAATGTTTCCGTCCAACATTTGTCCACCAAGTACCACCATAATGACTGACTTCAAATACAGTAGCGTAGTAGACCTAAGTATTCATTTAAAAACAAGGCAAATGTTTTATTTACCAATTATATTTCATAGCAGTTTAATCAGTAACACTGTGTTTGAATATGTTAGTGATTCTTTACTCACTGGTCTAGCATGTTATCTAATACAATAACTATTATTTGATTGCAATAAGAAAAATATGTTGAAAAGCACGGCAGCACATTTTGGTACCAAAAATATTGGCAGAGAGACAACATCCATCCATGCATCCATTTTCTACCGCTTATTCCCTTCGGGGTCGCGGAGGGCGCTGGAGCCTATCTCAGCTACAATCGGGCGGAAGGCGGCGTACACCCTGGACAAGTCGCCACCTCATCGCAGCCAATAACGACATTTTCATTTTATTTTGAAAAGCAAGGCAGTACATTTTGGTACCAAAATATTGGCATGGGGACAACAACCCTCGTTTGTCAAATCAAATTGTGGAAAAAAAAAAAAAACAGGAAGTATTTGAATGACACTGGAGGTGAGAATGCCCATATAAGTACGTCCGTCCATCTGTGATGTCACCAAGGGCCCACTGTTCAAAAACATCTACTGTATCCGATGATGTAACAACATTCACACGTCGGAAAAGAGGAAAAACATCGTAAGTCCTCAATGATAGACTTAGACAAACTTTAAGGGAAATTGTTCCACACAGTAGCTCAGTTACAAAGGATGGAAAGGGTAAGGATGGAAAGGATAATGCAGGTATAAAGTAGACTATAAATGTACCGTAGTAGCAATATAAAATATATGTAATATTTGCTAGAGATGTCCGATAATATCTGTGATATTATCGGCCGATAAATGCTTTAAAATGTAATATCGGAAATTATCGGTATCGTTTTTTTTAATTATCTGTATCGGTTTTTTTTTTTAAATTAAATCAACATAAAAAGGACAAGTCGCCACCTCATCGCAGCCAATAGTGACATTTTCATTTTATTTTGAAAAGCATGGCAGTACATTTTGGTACCAAAATATTGGTATGGGGACAACAACCCTCGTTTGTCAAATCAAATTGTGGAAAAAAACCAAAACAGGAAGTATTTGAATGACACTGGAGGTGAGAATGCCCATATAAGTACGTCCGTCCATCTGTGATGTCACAAAGGGCCCACTGTTCAAAAACATCTACTGTATCCGATGATGTAACAACATTCACACGTCGGAAAAGGGGAAAAACATCGTAAGTCCTCAATAATAGACTTAGACAAACTTTAAGGGAAATTGCTCCACACAGTAGCTCAGTTACAAAGGATGGAAAGGGTAAGGATGGAAAGGATAATGCAAGTATAAAGTAGACTATAAATGTACCGTAGTAGCAATATAAAATATATGTAATATTTACTAGAGATATTATCGGCCGATAAATGCTTTAAAATGTAATATCGGAAATTACCGGTATCGTTTTTTTATTATCTGTATCGGTTTTTTTTGGTTTTGGTTTTTTTAATTAAATCAACATAAAAAGGACAAGTCGCCACCTCATCCCAGCCAATAGTGACATTTTTATTTTATTTTGAAAAGCATGGCAGTACATTTTGGTACCAAAATATTGGCATGGGGACAACAACCCTCGTTTGTCAAATCAAATTGTGGAAAAAAAAACAAAACAGGAAGTATTTGAATGACACTGGAGGTGAGAATGCCCATATAAGTACGTCCGTCAATCTGTGATGTCACAAAGGGCCCACTGTTCAAAAACATCTACTGTATCCGATGATGTAACAACATTCACACGTCGGAAAAGGGGAAAAACATCGTAAGTCCTCAATGATAGACTTAGACAAACTTTAAGGGAAATTGCTCCACACAGTAGCTCAGTTACAAAGGATGGAAAGGGTAAGGATGGAAAGGATAATGCAGGTATAAAGTAGACTATAAATGTACCGTAGTAGCAATATAAATTATATGTAATATTTACTAGAGATGTCCGATAATATCTGCGATATTATCGGCCGATAAATGCTTTAAAATGTAATATCGGAAATTATCGGTATCGTTTTTTTTATTATCTGTATCGTTTTGTTTTTGTTTTTGTTTTTTTAAATTAAATCAACATAAAAAGGACAAGTCGCCACCTCATCGCAGCCAATAGTGACATTTTCATTTTATTTTGAAAAGCATGGCAGTACATTTTGGTACCAAAATATTGGCATGGGGACAACAACCCTCGTTTGTCAAATCAAATTGTGGAAAAAAACCAAAACAGGAAGCATTTGAATGACACTGGAGGTGAGAATGCCCATATAAGTACGTCCGTCCATCTGTGATGTCACAAAGGGCCCACTGTTCAAAAACATCTACTGTATCCGATGATATAACAACATTCACACGTCGGAAAAGGGGAAAAACATCGTAAGTCCTCAATAATAGACTTAGACAAACTTTAAGGGAAATTGCTCCACACAGTAGCTCAGTTACAAAGGATGGAAAGGGTAAGGATGGAAAGGATAATGCAGGTATAAAGTAGACTAT
This sequence comes from Nerophis lumbriciformis, assembly GCF_033978685.3. Taxonomy (NCBI): domain Eukaryota; kingdom Metazoa; phylum Chordata; class Actinopteri; order Syngnathiformes; family Syngnathidae; genus Nerophis; species Nerophis lumbriciformis. The sequence goes on along the minus strand of NC_084568.2, from coordinate 32,530,669 downwards.
AAATGTACCGTAGTAGCAATATGAAATATATGTAATATTTACTAGAGATGTCCGATAATATCTGCGATATTATCGGCCGATAAATGCTTTAAAATGTAATATCGGAAATTATCGGTATCGGTTTTTTTATTATCTGTATCATTTTTTTTTTGTTTTAAAAAAAAAATTAAATCAACATAAAAAACACAAGATACACTTACAATTAGTGCACCAACCCAAAAAACCTCCCTCCCCCATTCACACAAAAGGGTTGTTTCTTTCTGTTATTGATATTGTGGTTCCTACATTATATATCAATATATATCAATACAGTCTGCAAGGGATACAGTCCATAAGCGTCCTGCTGGTCCACTAATAGTACTAACCTTTAACAGTTAATTTGAATCATTTTCATTAATTACTAGTTTCCATGTAACTGTTTTACTTTATTTTTTATTCAAGAAAATGTTTTTTAATTTTAATTAATATTAATTTTAATATTTAATTTATTTATCTTATTTTTATTTTTATTTTTTTATTTTAAATGGACCATACCTGGTTGTCCAAATTAGGCATAATAATGTGTTAATTCCACGACTGTATATATCGGTATCGGTTGGTATCGGTAATTAAAGAGTTGGACAATATCGTAATATCGGATATCGGCAAAAAGCCATTATCGGACATCCC
>NC_084568.2:32497500-32525000 GCF_033978685.3 Nerophis lumbriciformis | reverse complement strand
CTGTAAATAAATAAAAAATAAACACACATTTTTTTCAATTAAAAATATTTTTTTATTTAAAATAATAAAATAATTGGTGAAATATTTTACGTTTTTTTTATATGTTTTACAATGTACAGTATTAGAGATAGCTTATTTTGACATCATGAGTCAATCAGATATATATTATTGTTTTCAGAATTTAAAAAAATATTTGTTACATTAGGAAACACACTTCACGGTGGCAGAGGGGTTAGTGCATCTGCCTCACAGTACGAAGGTCCTGAGTAGTCTTGGGTTCAATCCCGGGCTCGGGATCTTTCTGTGTGGAGTTTGCACGTTCTCCCCGTGACTGCGTGGGTTCCCTCCGGGTACTCCGGCTTCCTCCCACCTCCAAAGACATGCACCTGGGGATAAGTTGATTGGCAACACTAAATTGGCCCTAGTGTGTGGATGTGAGTGTGAATGTTGTCTGTCTATCTGTGTTGGCCCTGCGATGAGGTGGCGACTTGTCCAGGGTGTACCCCGCCTTCCGCCCGATTGTAGCTGAGATAGGCTCCAGCGCCCCCCGCAACCCCAAAGGGAATAAGCGGTAGAAAATGGATGGATGATGGACATTAGGAAACACAAAAACTAATAGTTCATTATTATTATAAATTATCACTACTTTACAAACCAAATTCATACAAATAACATTAACATGAACAACATTATCATTACAGATTTAGACATAAGTCAAGCAGATATTTGAGTATTTATTTGTATTTTTAGAAATACAAAGTTTAATGTATATTAAGATATTTAATAGATTATCAGATTACATTGAATAATATATAATTGCATACAGTACATGTATTTAATAATGTCTAAACGGAAAGAAGGAGTACCTTTAGTTAGAAAAGACAAAGTACTTTGACAAATTATATTTCCAGGCTTTCGCGGGCCACATAAAATTAAGTGGCGGGCCGGATCTGGCCCCGGGGCCTTGAGTTTGACACCTATGTTCCAACGTTCTTTACCTAAACCATAAAGGGGACATGCAGCGTTAATTGGAAGGAAAGGAATATCGACACCCCACCCCTATATGTAGACCATGTCACCGTAAACATATTCCTAGCCCCTTCCTGTTGTGTCACTGGTAATAATATATGGCACATTTACCCTAACACGAGTGAACTTGAGCCGGATATTAGTCATTAAGATAAGCAAATTCATGTTTTTATTATGTTACATTTGCACTGAAAATGTCCTTCTCGTGAATGTGTTTGAGAACAAACGAGCCCCTTCCTGCTCCAGCACTCAGAAGTGGTCCTAGCCTGTTTGAAGGCCACACAAAAAAATATTTTTGTATTCGATAGCTAAATATAATCGATACTTTTGAATTCAAGTTGAATTAGGTTTATTTGTTTATATCAATACCTTGAAAAATATTGTATATTCTTAGCTTTAATATTGTATATACATTTTTTTAGTTATTTGTCTCGTAAAAAATGTTTTTTTTAAGTGTGATTTTTTCTAAAAAATAATAATACATGATTTAATTCCAGAAATGTTACTGTTTATAGGCATAATAAAACAGAAGTAAGCATGTTTTATATTGTCTTTGGTTATAGCCTGTGTAGTATTTTGCAATGTGACTTTTTTTGAACATATATCTAAATGTTAAAGTACGTAAAACCTGAGATGTTAAAATCTATCTCGCCAATGTAACGCTTAGTAAAAAAAAAAAAAAAAAAAAAAAAAAAAAGATACAAATAAGCTGATTATCATGTCATGTTAATCACATGTGAGAGCGTAGATCCGCCACCACAAGCCCAGGAGAGTGTGCATTACCACAGTGTGCAGAAAACCAACATTTATCACTTACATTAGCGCTAAAAAAGAAAAAAAAAAAACCCAAAATAAAACACTCTTGTGTCGTTTGGAAACATTTTGAACACCATTCGCTAAAAAGACAAAGTGTGGCCTGGGGGCCATTTGCACAACACACCTCTTTTTTTATGGCACAGAGAGAAATTCAATAAGCAAAAAGAAACCAAGCAAAAATTGAGCAAATACACATCGTAATGAGAAAAGGCTGAAATGTTGGTATGAAAACTTTGTCTTTTCACGACAAATTGTCAAGACTTGGTCCTGGGGTTTCGTTTTTCTAGAAGGCAACGGGAAGTTGGCTCGGGCGAGACGGGAATGTAAGTACATGATTTATTTAATATATCAAAAAAAAGTACAAACGAAAAGCGCGCACAGTGGCGGAGAACAAACTATGAAACCAAAAGACTATAGCATTAATAAACAAAAACTTACTTGGCTTGGACAAAAATAACAGCATGAAGGATGGACATGAAAACAAGTGTCAGGAATGTACAGAGCATAAATGTGGGATGTCGCCAGAACGACAAACTGAAAACAATGAATTTAAATACTATAGACATGATTAGTGAAAGCAGGTGCGTGACTCAAAACGTGAAACAGGTGCGTGACGTGACAGGTGAAAACTAATGGTTGCTATGGTGACAAAACAAAACAGAAGTGCACAAAAAGTCCAAAAACAAAACCGAACATGACTAAAACAAAACATGATCACACAGACATGACACAAATGACATGATGAGCACTTTATTGACGGAAAATTAAGAACAATATTGTGTTCTATAGTTGAAGGCTCCATGCCATTTAGACTGAACAATAGTTCACGGTTTTCCCCTCACTGAAACTGATCGCGGCACACCACCGTGGCAAAATAAAGCCGTCACACTTTGAAAACACGTAGTTTTTTTTAACGTGAAACCCAAATTAAAGTCATCTATAGTACCGTATTTTCCACACTATAAGGCGCACCGGATTATAAGGCGCACCTTCAATGAATGGCATATTTCAAAACTTTGTTCATATATAAGGCGCACCAGATTATAAGGCGCACCTATGCATCCATTAGATGGAGCTGCGCTACAGGGAATGTCAACAAAACAGTCAGATAGGTCAGTCAAACTTTATTAATAGATTACAAAGCAGCGCTCTGACAACTCTGTTCACTCCCAAAATGAATAGACAGCTGCTTTATTATTTTCCCCGAGGTAAAATCAGTGACGTGGTGTTTCGTTTATCTTTTAAGAACAGCAAGGTATAACATGTAGTGCAACATTTATATCACAGAGTGGAGGGGAACTTTTCCCTGATTCAATCAATCAATCAATCAATGTTTATTTATATAGCCCTAAATCACAAGTGTCTCAAAGGGCTGCACAAGCCACAACGACATCCTCGGTACAAAGCCCACATAAGGGCAAGGAAAAACTCACCCCAGTGGGACGTCGATGTGAATGACTATGAGAAACCTTGGAGAGGACCGCATATGTGGGTAACCCCCCCCCTCTAGGGGAGACCGAAAGCAATGGATGTCGAGTGGGTCTGACATAATATTGTGAGAGTCCAGTCCATAGTGGATCCAACATAATAGTAAGAGTCCAGTCCATAGTGGGGCCAGCAGGACACCATCCCGAGCGGAGACGGGTCAGCAGCGCAGAGATGTTCCCAGCCGATGCACAGGCGAGCGGTCCACCTCGGGTCCCGATTCTGGACAGCCAGCACTTCATCCATGGCCACCGGACCTGTGCCCACCCCCCTCCACAAGGGATAGAGGGGAGCAGAGGAGAGAAGAAAAGAAACGGCAGATCAACTGGTCTAACAGGGGGGCTATTTAAAGGCTAGAGTATACAAATGAGTTTTAAGATGGGATTTAAATGCTTCTACTGAGGTAGCATCTCTAATTGTTACCGGGAGGGCATTCCATAGTACTGGAGCCCGAATAGAAAACGCTCTATAGCCCGCAGACTTTTTTTGGGCTCTGGGAATCACTAATAAGCCGGAGTTCTTTGAACGCAGATTTCTTGCCGGGACATATGGTACAATGCAATCGACAAGATAGGACGGAGCTAGACCGTGTAGTATTTTATACGTAAGTAGTAAAACCTTAAAGTCACATCTTAAGTGCACAGGAAGCCAGTGCAGGTGAGCCAGTATAGGCGTAATATGATCAAACTTTCTTGTTCTTGTCAAAAGTCTAGCAGCCGCATTTTGTACCAACTGTAATCTTTTAATGCTAGACATAGGGAGACCCGAAAATAATACGTTACAGTAGTCGAGACGATAAATAAATAAACAGGTAACCGGTGTATCAAATCAAGCACTTAGGCATGGAGACTGTTTCTACAAACATTTGTGAAAGAATGGGCCGCTCTCAGTGATTTCCAGCGTGGAACTGTCATAGGACGCCGCCTGTGCAACAAATCCAGTCGTGAAATTTCCTCGCTCCTAAATATTCCAAAGCCAACTTTATTATAAGAAAAGTGAAGTTTGGGAACAACAGCAACTCAGCCACCAAGTGGTAGGCCACGTAAACTGACAGAGAGGGGTCAGCATAGTGCAAAGACTTTCTGCACAGTCAGTTGCTACATAGCTCCAAACTTCATGTGACCTTTCAATTAGCCCACGTACAGTACGCAGAGAGCTTCATGGAATGGGTTTCCATGGCCGGGCAGCTGTATCTAAGCCATACATCACCATGTCCAATGCAAAGCGTGGGATGCAGTGGTGTAAAGCACGTCGCCACTGGACTCTAGGGCAGTGGAGACGCCTTCTCTGGACTGATGAATCACACTTTTCCATCTGGCAATCTGATGGACCAGTCTGGGTTTGGAGCTTGCCATGAGAAAGCTACATTTCGGACTGCATTGTGCCGAGTGTGGAATTTGGTGGAGGAGGAATTATGGTGTGGGGTTGGTTTTCCAGGAGTTGGGTTTGGCCCCTTAGTTCCAGTGAAAGGAAGGATACCAAAACATTGGGATGGCACGTCAATTTCATATGTGAGTAAAGGCAGGTGGCCAAATACTTTTGGCAATATAGTGTCTAACCTATTATTTGCACAAAATTGACCAGTATCAAGACAATCTAAGGAAAACTATGTTGTTGTTTATTTAAGAGCTTATTGATGAGCACAGTCATGTTTGTTTTGATGTATTGGGAGGTTACAAAACACTGCGGTGCTTTTTTTTTTTTTTTTTTTACAACGTTTAATTACCCTTTGGCAGCTGACACTGCAATTGGAATTCTCCGCATAAAGATGTCGAAGCAAAGCAATTTTAAACACTTGACAGTTTTAAAGTAGCAGTAGAGTGGGAAAAAAAAACTAGTTGTCTCTATACCGAAGCTATGATCATGGAAATATGATTTATGACTAGGGTTGCATATTCAAAGTTGGAAACTTTCCATGGGAATTAACGGGAATTAATGGGAATAAACATTGAGTGCAACATGCCAGATCTTGCAGCATGATTATTAGCTAAAACAACCTGATTTAATGCAAATTCAGTAGAAATTCAACCCTGCAATGTGCATTCCTCCATCACATGCCCAGATAATTCCCAGCATGCTATACACTACAGGCCACACTAGTATTTGAGCCCAAGGACTTCATAATTTCTCCGTTAGTTCATTTTCTCTATGTTAAATCCAGTGACGTGCAGTCATGGAAAGAAAAAAAATGTAAAAAGAAAACATTTTTATTAAATTGTTATATGTATCCAGTGATTATACTGTAAAGTTATTTTCCATTTAACTTCACCAATTTTAGATTATTTTTATTCAAAATCGCTGAATTTTCACATTTGCCGTTCAAATACTGAGAAGAGACGGACGGTGCGGTGAACAGCAGCCAGTTGAGGCACGTCACTCAGTGCCTCAACATGGATTGCGGACTCGGCTAACTGCTGGCCTGCTGTGCAGTGAGACCGTATTGCTATATGAACTATATTATACATTTCCATAGTTTAGTTAGCTGAGGTATATAATGTACAGTGTATTTTGTCAACAACTGTATGTGTGTAACGTATTTCTTGTGCTGAGCGATCATAAAACGGCTGCAAAAGACGCACTGGCTGAGGCTCCAGTAGCCCCGCCTCCTGCACCCCCGCCGTAGAATTGTTATATAAACTAAAGCCCACACTTAAACTTTCCATGTGCAAGATTTAATCTATTTAAAAAAGTTATTTCATAAGAAGCCAAAAAGTGCAAAAACAATAATGTTCGTGTTGGAGGAGTTGTGAATGACTGCAGGGCCACAACATTAGGTACACCTGCAGACTGCAGGTGTACCTAATTCACAACTCCTCCAACACGAACATTATTGTTTTTGCACTTTTTGGCTTCTTATTAAATAACTTTTGTAACCTATTTTTATGGGCTTTCCTCTTTGTGATGTTAAGTTCCTGTTATGCGCTGTTATACAGTATATGCCTTGAGCTCTTATTTTGAAGGCGCTAAGAGCGGAAGTGATGACACGTTGGAGTGGAGCGGAAGTTTTTGAAATAAGGTAAATAAAGTGGTCCTCGTGTAAACTGGAGCCTCCGTGTTTGTTATTTTGTAGTTTCATACAGTATAGGCGACATTTATAAACCCTCGGTAACACTTTTTTAAATAGATTCAATCTTGCACGTGGAAAGTTTAAGTGAGGGCTTTAGTTGCGGCGCATGGACTTAATTTCTAAGTAAAGGTAAGACCATAATAACGTTTTTTTTTTATTAAATGTGCTTTTTTGTGTGCTACAGTTTGTATGTGTACAGTTAAAGTTAAGTTAAAGTACCAATGATTGTCACACACACACTAGGTGTAATGAAATTTGTCCTCTGCATTTGACCCATCCCCTTGATCACCCCCTGGGAGGTGAGGGGAGCAGTGGGCAGCAGCGGCGCCGCGCCCGGGAATAATTTTTGGTGATTTAACCCCCAATTCCAACCCTTGATGCTGAGTGCCAAGCAGGGAAGAATGCTGGTATGAGCTTTTAAACATAACCCGTTAACTGCTGCCAATCAAATGGTGAATAAGATACTCTTATATGTTTGTAAATCTGACTGTGATGAAGTCAGTGCCTCACCAGCCATCAACCTCACCGCATGTCACTGGTTAAATCCCATTCATTTATGCTAACGTTAGCGATCCGAATGTACCTATTTTGTGATGTGTAAAGTTCGACTAGCAAATACTAAATGAAAAGGTGTAGTTTCCTCTGCCTTCTGTTCTCTTAGCCACCCTGTTGTCACACAAGAATGTCGGTTATAGTTTGATTGACTGTTCATTTATTCATCTAGCCTATTTCTATTCATTTGTTCATCAGTAACATATTTTTAAAGACTACTCCAATTGTTTAGCTGTGTGTGGCATTGCATTCGTCTTTTACAAGCTTCCTATCTTATTCCACAGAATAAGATGGACGGTGTCCAACTTTGAATAATCAAAAAAATGGTCAACATTTCCAAACTTCCCGAGCTTAACTTCCCGTGGTAAATTTACGGAAAGTTTCCGAAAAATTTACCGGAAACTTCTCACCCCTTTGCAACCCTATTTAAGACACCAAAAGACTTCCAAAGTGTGCAAATAAATAGATATGATCAAAATAGTATCAGTGGCACGGAGATTCCTGGCGAATCAGAGCAGGTATTGTTATTAAAAGAACACTTGTATCCTTTCTTCCTTCAATAATAGTGATGATGATAACCACCACTTTTCACAACACAATTCATTACAAAGACTTGAAGTGGACAAAATATTTTTTAAAGTTTATGCAAGCTTGCTGTGTTGGCATTATAATTAATGCCAACGCTCCTCCTGCCACCTCCTTTCATCACATAATACATAGACATAAAAATAACACCGACAAAAAGCTGCGCACGCATCATAAGCTTCATATTTCTCCCAGTTATTGATGCTAACCACCACCTTTCTCCAAAAAACAATTCATTACAAGGACTTGAAATCGACAAAAGATGGTGATGTATGTCACATAATGTAAATGTTCCTCTCACCAGTTACTACTGATCACCGCCACCTTTCTAACAGAAATGAAGAAGCTTCCAATAAATCAGGAGGGTTGGAGTCATGCAGCAAGTATTGTGTATCACTTTCTTCTGGCGAATCAGAGCAAGTATTTTTTATTAAGAGAGTACTTGTATCCTTCCTTCCTTCAATAATAGTGATGGTGATAACCACCATCTTTCACAAAGACAATTCATTACAAAGACTTGAAGTCGACAAAAGATTGTGTTGTAAGTATCGGAGGCAGATATTTACATATATCCGAATTTAAGTGTTACTTCTTTTATTTCATAATCATATTACAAAACAGCTAGTGTTTTTCTTCCAATTGTGGTCTTTTGGTTGTCTGCAAAACTGTGTGCTTAACCTTGAATGAGGAATGTTAGAAAGAGAGATAATGGGCATTTGTTTTGGCTAGAGAGACATGACTGCCAGGGACTTAAGAGGGGAGAGGGTTTTTCGGGGGGGGGGGGGGGGGGGGGCAGACCATCTTGGCGGCGCGATAGAATGTTCTATGCTGGACTGGTCTCAATGTATATATGCAAAGCTTTGCAAATATATTACAAAATACCTATTCTGTCTCTGGTGGTTTTTCTACTCAGCTTTAAGTGTCGTAAAGAGCTTGGGAGCGACTTGTGACTTGAATTCCCTGGGAGGAACAACTGGTCCAAAACGCAACATAAGTCACATAATTAATGTAAATGTTCCTATCACCAGTTATTACTGATCACCACCACCTTTCTAACAGAAATTAAGAACCTTACAACAATCCAATAAACCAGGAGGGTTGGAGTCATGTAGCAATGATGTCATTTCAGGTAGTGTATCACTTTCTTCTGGCGAATCAGAGCAGGTATTATTAAAAGAATACTTGTATCATTCCTTTAATAATAGTGATGATGATAACCGCCACTTTTCACAACACAATTCATTACAAAGACTTAAAGTGGACAAAATATTTTTTTTTGAGTTTATGCAAGCTCGCTGTGTACGTCTTATAATTAATGTCAACGCTCCTCCTGCCACCTCCTTTCATCACAGAATACATAGACATAAAAAGGAACCGCAGATCCATTCCCCATCAACAACAGTGCTAATCAAGCAGACTTTGTTAGAGCCAACAATGATAACTTTTGGAAAAATTATGATCCAAGACCTTACATTTTTGAGCCTGAACACAAAGAGGATGAGTTTTAGAAGCCGAGTGCTGAACAAATGTAGCTTTGTTGTGACGCTATAGCATTAGCAGCAATGCTAGGTGCTAAACATACTAACCATAATGAAACAAACACTTAATGTTTCCACTTTCGCTGGGATGCGGACTGACACTCACATAATTCCGTTTAGATGAAGAATCGATCACAACCCTCATGAAGGGTTAAAAGTTGCCGCAACTAGCGTTTTTTTGTGTGTCTTTTTGGACATCTCAGGGGATGTGAAAGTGGACCATGGCCACACGTGTCTACTAGCAGGTGAGAGATGCGTGAATTATAATCTAGGATTTGCTTTTAGCAAGTTTGAGACTAAGCAGAAGCAGCCGCCGATTTATTAGTGTGTCAACAATAGCAGCGGAAGTTAGCATTAGCTCACTGCTATCAATGCACTGCTAAAATAGTCCGTCTGCGTTAGCACTTATAATAACAATATCAATCGTATTTGGTTAATTTTCAGGTCACGACATGTAAACGGAGTATTATTGCTGCTTTCTGGATGTTTTAAGAGAGTATAATGAGAGGACCGTCCATCGGTTCACTCAATTGTTGGATATTTAGAGATGTCCGATAATATCGAACTGCCGATAATATCGGCCGGTAAATGCTTTAAAATGTAATATCGGAAATTATCGGTATCGGTTTCAAAAAGTAAAATTTATGACTAAAACGCCACTGTACGGAGTGTTACACGGACGTAGGGAGAAGTACAGAGCGTCAATAAACACAGCCATACAGGTCACACTGAGGGTGGCCATATAAACAACTTTAACACTGTTAAAAATATGTGCCACACTGTGAACCCACACCAAACAAGAATGACAAACACATTTCGGGAGAACATCCGCATCGCAACATAACATAAACACAACAGAACAAATACCCAGAAAACCTAATGCAAAAAAATAATGCACTTTGTGACTTCAATAATAAATATGGCAGTGCCATGTTGGCATTTTTTTCCATAACTTGAGTTGATTTATTTTGGAAAACCTTGTTACATTGTTTAATGCATCCAGCGGGGCATCACAACAACATTAGGCATAATAATGTGTTAATTCCACCACTGTATATATCGGTATCGGTTGATATCGGAATCAGTAATTAAGAGTTGGACAATATCGGAATATCAGATATCGGCAAAAAAAGCCATTATCGGACATCTCTGGATGGATGGATGGATGGATGGATGGATGGATGGATGGATAGTACTTTATTGATTCCTTCAGGAGAGTTCCCTGTCATGATCCGTGGTCCGGACCATGTTTTTGTTATGTTCTGTTAGATTAACTCCTTTAGTTCCTGTTTTTTGTGCACTCTTGTTTGTTTTGGTTGCCATGGTTGCATATGATTTTCACCTGCCACTGGGGTAGATAGATAGATAGATAGATAGATAGATAGATAGATAGATAGATAGATAGATAGATAGATAGATAGATAGATAGATAGATAGATAGATAGATAGATAGATAGATAGATAGATAGATAGATAGATAGATAGATAGATAGATGGATAGATGGATGGATGGATGGATGGATGGATGGATGGATGGATGGATGGATGGATGGATGGATAGAAAGATAGTACTTTATTGATTCCTTCAGGAGAGTTCACTGTCATGATCCGTGGTCCGGACCATGTTTTTGTTATGTTCTGTTAGTTTAACTCCTTTAGTTCCTGTTTTTTGTGCACACTTGTTTGTTTTGGTTGCTATGGTTGCATATGATTTTCACCTGCCGCTGGTGTAGATAGATAGATAGATAGATAGATGGCGTAGTGGGTAGAGCAACCGTGCCAGAAACCTGAGGGTTGCAGGTTCGCTCCCCGCCTCTTACCATCCAAAAATCGCTGCCGTTGTGTCCTTGGGTGGGACACTTCACCCTTTGTGCCACTCACACCGGTGAATTGAATGATGAATGATAGGTGGTGGTCGGAGGGGCCGTTGGCGCAAATTGCAGCCACGCTTCCGTCAGTCTACCCCAGGGCAGCTGTGGCTATGAAAGTAGCTTACCACCACCAGGTGTGAATGATTGATGGGTTCTACATGTAAAGCGACTTTGGGTACTTAGAAAAGCGCTATATAAATCCCAGTTATTATTATTATTATTATTATTATATAGATAGATAGATAGATAGTACTTTATTGATTCCTTCAGGAGAGTTCCCTGTCATGATCCGTGGTCCGGACCATGTTTTTGTTATGTTCTGTTAGTTTAACTCCTTTAGTTCCTGTTTTTTTGTGCACTCTTGTTTGTTTTGGTTGCCATGGTTGCATATGATTTTCACCTGCTGCTGGTGTTCGGACGCTCACCTGGCTCTAATCAAGAGACTATTTAGACCGCCTTTGCCAGTCAGTCGGCCGGGCGTCATGGCTCGTTTTCATGTCCGATTCCAAGTTGTTTCATGCCACAGTTTATACCGTTTCTCCATGTCCATAGTTCTTGCTAAGTGTTAGCGTCTAAGTTTCCTGCGTTATGTTTTTTTTTGTTCTTTAGCCTCTCGTGTGAGCGGCACGCTTTCCTTTTGTTTTGGTTCCTGTCTTTTCTGATATGTAGGATTAATTGATTATTAAATATGTTCCTACCTTCAAGTCCTGTCCGGAATAGTCAGTTTGCATCCTGGAAGAACAAACCTCGCAGTAAGCTGCGAAAACCACGTCTTGACATTCCCCTCAGGAACTTGTTTCCTGTTCTTGTCTTACATAATGATTGTGAATGATAAACAGCACATCTCTTTCACATTTTTGCGTATTTCCAGTACGACTGACCTAATAATATGGTCGGAATGCAAAAGCGTTACTATGGTGACGTCAATCTGCGAAAATTACCGAAAGGGTTCGGGAATGGAATATTCAAAATGACCGACTGAATTTGTGGCATTTTGTGACATTTTAGACAACAATTCCACATACCGTATTTTTCGGAGTATAAGTCGCACCGGAGTATAAGTCGCACCTGGCAAAAATGCATAATAAAGAAGGAAAAAAACATATATAAATCGCACTATGAAAAAAACTGCGACTTATAGTCCGAAAAATACGGTATTTTGCGGCTTGTAAACACAATTAGATATGGTTTAACGGATACAGTGAAGCACAAATAAGCATATAAAGTCAATTTGTTCTTCCACTCGACTGCTACTTTAAACACTTTTCAACAAAGTTGGGAACTTAAAAGTACATGAGTTCAGTGTCGAGAATCGTGGGAATTCATAGGTAACGACAATTACAATCCCGGTATCAAGACAACCGTATGAGACTATGAAGATCCGTCGCATTGATGGTAAACGGTGGTGAAGAGTTTTCTACAAAACCCAAAACCAGTGAAGTTGTCACGTTGTGTAAATGGTAAATAAAAACAAAATACAATGATTTGCAAATCCTTTTCAACTTATATTCAATTGAATAGACTGCAAAGACAAGATATTTAAAATTCGAACTGGAAAACGTTTTAATTATTTGGAATTTGTTTCAAAAAAGCTGGCACAAGTGGCAAAAAAGACTGAGAACGTTGAGGAATGCTCATCAAACACTTATTTGGAACATCCCACAGGTGAACAGGCTAATTGGGAACAGGTGGGTGCCATGATTGGGTATAGAAGCAGCTTTCATGAAATGCTCAGTCATTCACAAACAAGGATGGGGCAAGGGTCACCACTTTGTCAACAAATGCGTGAGCAAATTGTCAAACAGTTAAAAAACAACATTTCTCAACGAGCTATTGCAAGGAATTTAGGGATTTCACCATCTACGGTCCGTAATATCATCACAAGGTTCAGGGAATCCGGAGAAATCCTTTCACGTAAGTGATGATATTATGGACCTTCGATCCTTCAGGTGGTACTGCATCAAAAAGCGACATCAGTGTGTAAGTGATATCACCACGTGGGCTCAGGAACACTTCAGAAAACCACTGTCAGTAACTACAGTTGGTCGCTACATCTGTAAGTGCAAGTTAAAACTCTACTATGCAAAGCCAAAGCCATTTATCAACAACACCCAGAAACGCCGCCGGCTTCGCTGGGCCGATGCAAAGTGGAAAAGTGTTCTGTGGTTTGACAAGTCCACATTTCAATTTATTTTTGGAAACTGTGGATGTCGTGAAAAGAACCATCTGGACTGTTATAGGCGCAAAAGTTCAAAAGCCAGCATCTGTGATGGTATGGGGGTGTATTAGTGCCCAAGACATGGGTAACTTACACATCTGTGAAGGCACCATTAATGCTGAAAGGTACATACAGGTTTTGGAGCAACATATGTTGCCAACCAAGCAACGTTATCATGGACGCCCCTGCTTATTTTAGCCACGTGTTACAACAGCGTGGCTTTGTAGTAAAAGAGTGCGGGTACTAGACTGGCCTGCCTGTAGTCCAGACCTGTCTCCCATTGAAAATGTGTGGCGCATTATGAAGCCTAAAATACCACAACGGAGACCCCCGGACTGTTGAACAACTTAAGCTGTACATCAAGCAAGAATGGGAAATAATTCCACCTGAGAAGCTTCAAAAATGTGTTTCCTCAGTTCCCAAACGTTTACTGAGTGTTGTTAAAAGAAAGGCCATGTAACACAGTGGTAAAAACGCCCCTGTGCCAACTTTTTTGCAATGTGTTGCTGCCATTAAATTCTAAGTTAATGATTATTTGCAAAAAAAAATAAAAAATTCTCAGTTGGAACATTAAATATCTTGTCTTTGCAGTCTATTCAATTGAATATAAGTTGAAAAGGATTTGCAAATCATTATATTCTGTTTTTATTTACAAATTACACAACGTGCCAACTTCACGAGTTTTGGGTTTTGTACATTGCAAGAACTTAACTGTTGAAGCCTTGGAAACACATAAGCAAAGTGAGGTTGAAGCACTTCTCGGCTTCAACCAGCAGAGGTGAAATTTGACTTTTTAGGTCGATAAAAGGACTGATTACAGAACATATTGATAAGTCCCAATTAGTATGTGTAATGGCTAAGGCATGTGAACGGTGGTAAGTCAACCGCACTCCCTGGCAACTAAAGAGCAAAACTTTTAGCTCGGTAGTCAGCACGCTCGGCGACCTGTATTCAGTGCGAGAAAACACAACGTAGCCGCCACAATGGTGCCGTGACCCGGATTCGAAGCTGAGCGGCGTTCCTCGTGTTCCCCTTTCTGCCGAGCTGAAGGGTCAAAATATTACGACAGAAAATATTCTAAAGCGGGGTCACATAAGTCGTTTCGTCTTCCACATTGCCGAGCGACGTTCGCTCCGTTACTGCGAAGGAGTTTTGCTATTTTTACACAGGTAGTCTATGAAAATAGATTTGAGTGCACCTTGCAGCATATCGGCGTCCCCCATTTTCAAGATGAACAATTTAGGAATTGCTCATCCACATGAGTGCATAACCAGATTATGTTCATCCTCCATATACTCACTGTTGTTCTGCAGAGGGTGAGCACCTCACAAAATGTCCTTTTTTTTTTTTTTTTTTAAACCTCGGTCTGTTTGTGTGAATAATTCACCTTTAAAATACAACTCGATTGAATCTCGCCGTGTACGATTGCCCGGTGTACATATTGTAATCCTCCCACATTTATCTTCATCCTCGTGCCGAATATCAGCGGCGGCAGTAGGAAACATCCTTCAAAAGTGACATCTTCGCATCCCCATACATCAACTCGTCAAGAGTAAACGGCGCCTCGGAAGAACGGCGTCACCAGAAAGTGACATTTTTCATTAACCCCGAACAGCCCCTCTGACAGAGACAGAATAATCACATTGTCAGGACTGTAAAAGTTCCCCCTGCGCAGCCCGGAGTCACATTTATCAGCCGCACATTTCTCAATAAACAGACATATTGATACGACCATATTTGCACATTTGGAAATGACGTGGAATGGCTCCGTAGACTTTCAGCACCACGGAGAGCTCCTCAAAACTTTGAAAAATGTCTTTTTAAAAGAGATTGAAGGTTAAAGTACTTTCTGGCGACATATTTGATTATTTTCAATCTGTGACTAGAAGTCCATGAACAAAAATAAATAATTTAGAAAACACAGTGAACCCACAAGCCTGAGTGAGTGTGTGGCCCACTCACTATCTGTTAAAGATGCGCGGTTTGCGGACACAACCGCGGAGTCCGCGGATTATCCGCGGGTCGGGCGGTTGAAATAAAAAACAATTAGATTTTATCCGCGGGTCGGGTCGGGTCGGGTCGGGACGGGTCGGGTCGGGCGGTTGAAATAAAAAAAAAAAAGATTTTAAATAGATTCAGGCGGGTGGCAGTTAAACCAATTCGGAAATATATATACATAGTTAAATGTTGTTACCCACATACGAAAAACGAGCAGGCACCTGCAGCATATGCCACAACAGAAGAAGAAAAAAAAAAAGAGATGGCAACGCCGGCAGCAAACGTGGTACGCGACAAACTAAAAAAGGGAATACTAAAGACCAGGGGAAAAAAAGGCCAGAAAAGTTCAGCGTGGACTCGTTTTTATGAGGTTGTAAATCAGGATGACAGCAATGCTGGCTACGTGATTTGCAAGAGCTGCGACGCTGTTTATGTCTACGACAGTCACAAAACCGGGACATCTAACATGGTGCATCACATTTGTGCAAAACCCCGAATCTCCACAAACACCCTGAGCATGAGCAGTTTCGTCCGCCGTGATCCCAGAAGAGTGCCACAGGATGTTAAAACAAGATAGAACGCAGCTGCCTGCAGCAGTTTGAGTGGCGCGAGCGCGCTTGGAGGTGCGCTCAGCGCGGCTCCCAGATGATTGCGCACTGGTGTGCGTCTGGGCCGTGACAGCGTGGCACGCATTGAATGTCTCTGCTGCATTGGATCAGTCTCCTTTCTTTAACAGGCAAAAGCTTTATAACCTCACTAATGCCTTGCATCGTCTATATTAGATATATAACAACGGGCGGGTGCGGGCGGGTGCGGTTTTGATTAAATGTTAGTTCGGGTGGATGCGGATGGTTGACGACTTTTGTGATGCGGTTGCGGATGAAATAATTGCCTATCCGCGCATCTCTACTATCTGTATTGACACAACTGTATTGTTTTTTTCTGGTGTATTAATAAAGACTAGAGATGTCCGATAATATTGACCTGCCGACAAATGCGTTAAAATGTAATATCGAAAATTATCGGCATCGGTTTTTTTTATTATCAGTATCGGGTTTTTTTTTTTGTTTTTTTTTTTTGTTTTTGTTTTTTTTAATTAAATCAACATGAAAACACTTACAATTAGTGCACCAACCCAAAAAACCTTCCTCCTCCATTTACACTCATTCACACAAAAGGGTTGTTTCTTTCTGTTATTAATATTCTGGTTCCTACATTATATATCAATATATAATCATATACATATATATATATATATATATATATATATATAATAATATATGTATTATATATCAATATATATCAATACAGTCTGCAAGGGATACAGTCCGTAAGCACACATGATTGTGCCTGCTGCTGGTCCACTAATAGTACTAACCTTTAACAGTTAACTTTACTCATTTTCATTAATTACTAGTTTCAATGTAACTGTTTTTATATTGTTTTACTTTCTTTTTTATTCAAGAAAATGTGTTTAATTTATTTATCTTATTTTATTTTATTAATTGTTTTTAAAAGTACCTTATCTTCACCGTACCTGGTTGTCCAAATTAGGCATACTAATGTGTTAATTCCACGACTGTATATATCGGTTGATATCGGTATCGGTTGATATCGGTATCAGTAATTAAAGAGTTGGACAACATCAGAATATCGGCAAAAAGCCATTATCGTACATCCCTAATAAAGACATACCGTATTTTCTGGACCATAGGACACACTGCCGATGAGCGGGTCTCGTCAGGTCTATTTTCATACTGTCATGACTTGGTCCTGGGGTTTAGTTTTTCTAGAAGGCAACGGAAAGTTGGCTCGGGCGAGACGGGAATGTAAGTACATGATTTATTTAATACATCAAAAAAAAAAGTACAAACGAAAAGCGCGCACAGTGGCGGAGAACAAACTATGAAACCAAAAGACTATAGCATTAATAAACAAAAACTTACTTGGCTTGGACAAAAATAGCAGCATGAAGGATGGACATGAAAACAAGTGTCAGGAATGTACAGAGCATAAATGTGAGATGTCGCCAGAACGACAAACTGAAAACAATGAACTTAAATACTATAGACATGATTTTTTATTTTTTTAATTTTTTTTTTATTTTTTATGAAAGCAGGTGCGTGACTCAAAACGTGAAACAGGTGCGTGACGTGACAGGTGAAAACTAATGGTTGCTATGGTGCCAAAACAAAACAAAAGTGCACAAAAAGTCCAAAAACAAAACCGAACATGACTAAAACAAAACATGATCACACAGACATGACACATACAAAAGGCGCACCGAATAATAAGGCGCATTAAAAGGGTCATTTTTTTTTTTTTCTAAATGTAAAATACTTCCTTGTGGTCTACATCAGTGTTCTTCAACCACTTCAACCAATATCCTACAACACAAATACAACGTTGAAACAACCTGCTTTTTGACGACGTTCAATCAATGTTGGGTTCTGACTCTGATTTGGCCATTGAATTTTGGTCATTTTCCCAACCAAAATTCTACAACACCCCATAAGGGACACGTGGTAGAAAATGGATGGATGGACAAATACAACGTTAAAACATGCTTTTTGTTGACGTTTAATCAATGTTGGGTTCTGATGTTGATTTGACTGTTAAAATGTGGTCATTTTCCCAAGCAATATTCTACAACGCAAACAACGTTGAAACAACATGCTTTCAACGATGTTTAATCAATGTTGGGTTCTGACATTGATTTGCCCATTTGAATGTGGTCATATTCCCAACCAATAGTCTACAACACAAATACAGCATTGAAACAACATGTCTTTTGATGACATTTAATCAATGCTAGATTCTGACTCTGATTTGGCCATTGAATTTTGGTCATTTTCCCAACCAATATTCTACAACACCCCATAAGGGACAAGCGGTAGAAAATGGATGGGTGGACAAATACAACGTTAAAACATGCTTTTTGATGACGTTTAATCAATGTTGGGTTTTGACGTTGATTTGACTGTTGAAATGTAGTCATTTTCCCAACCAATATTCTACAACAATGTTGAAACAACATGCTTTCAACGATGTTTAATCAATGTTGGTTTCTGACACTGATTTAACTATTGAATTTTGGTCATTTTCCTAACCAATATCCTACAACACAAATACAACTTAGAAACAACATGCCTTTTGATGACATTTAATCAATGCTGGGTTCTGACCTTGATTTGGCCATTGAATTTTGGTCATTTTCCCAACCAAAATTCTACAACACCCCATAAGGGACAAGCGATAGAAAATGGATGGATGGACAAATACAACGTTAAAACAACATGCCTTTTGATGACATTTAATCAATGCTGGGTTCTGACGTTGATTTGACTGTTGAAATGTGGTCATTTTCCCAACCAATATTCTACAACACAAACAACATGCTTTCAACGATGTTTAATCAATGTTGCGTTCTGACATTGATTTGACCATTGACATTTGGTCATTTTCCCAACCAATATTCTACAACACAAGTACAGCGTTGTAACACCATGCTTTTTGACAACATTTATTCAATGTTGGGTTTCCGACGCTGATTTGACCATTGAATTTTGGTCATTTTCCTAACCAATATCCTACAACACAAATACAACGTTCTGACATTGATTTGACCGTTGAAATGTGGTCATTTTCCAAACCATTATTCTACAACACAAATACAAAGTTGAAACATCATGCTTTGACAACTTTTATTAACTTACAATGGCATTCTTTTGGTACTGTTCCAGTTTCACAAATTCCTCAGTAAATTCACCAAAACGTCACACGTTTTTGAGTCTGATTAGCTTAAGTTAAAAGTTAAAGTTAAAGTACCAATAATTGTCACACACACACTAGGTGTGGTGAAATGTGTCCTCTGCATTTGACCCATCCCCTTGTTCACCCCCTGGGAGGTGAGGGGAGCAGTGAGCAGCAGCGGTGGCCGCGCCCGGGAATATTTTTTGGTGATTTAACCCCCAATTCCAACCCTTGATGCTGAGTGCCAAGCAGGGAGGTAATGGGTCCCATTTTTATAGTCTTTGGTATGACTCGGCCGGGGTTTGAACTCACAACCTACCGATCTCAGGGCGGACACTCTAACCACGATGCCACTGAGTAGGTGATTGGAGAGCTCGCTTGCGCAGCTAGTGGGTCCATGACAATGACTTCTGTTTTGTTTGGTCAGCCGTTTTACTGCCCTGGCACAGGAAACAATTACATAATCTTTCTGTTTAAATAACTCATTTCACTACGTTACAGTCCAGTGCGACTAATATATATATAAAAAAAAATGTCTTTTTAAAAACCTGTGTGCTCGGTAGTCTGGAAAACGCGGTAAGTAACAGTGAGCTCTTAACCAATCTTACTTATGACGCCAACAAAGTCCAGTCTCGCCGTAATAGACTTGACAAAGCAAGCATAATTGCAGCACTTAAAGCACTTTAGTGTAAATGCTGCTATCTGTAGCAACCAGAGGGGTCGGCGTGAAGACATATGATTCTTTTTAGGTTCCCAAAAAAAGTTGCCTCCTAACCAAAGTGCACTGCTTCAAGACGAAAAACGTGCGCTGGAAAAGATTGTTCATTCATACAATGCAGAGTTCCATCTGACCTGCATGCTTGAGGAGGCAGCTGAGTCAAGTCTCCTCATTGTCCATGCTGCACGTGCACTGCAGTGCATCAGCACAAGTCAGGGGCCCCTTGACCTGATTAACAGACATCTGCCGTAGCCGCGGGGGTTCCTCCTGTACGGACGCTGAAGGAAGAGCGGCGCGAGTACGGGCAGGGTTGCAACGTGAAGATGCTCATCAGAGAAGGACGCTGGGATTTGTCGCTATCTGGCGAAGCCGGCCTACAGTTCTGTGTGCACGAGGTCTAATTTATGTGTGTGAGCGTGGGGTGGGAGCTTTGTAAAAAGCAGTGGTCCATGAAGCTAAGGAGAGTTCCTCCCTGATCAAATGTGACAATTATGATGGTGCTGCTGGGTACAAAACTCCCTTCCGGCTCCCCGATCCATTCTTTGGTGCTCTCTCGCTCGGCTGCCACCTTCTCTTTGCATCCGCCGCCCTGCTGCCCTTTACTCTCGCATGCCAGCACTGCTGCTGCTCTGCGATCTTTTTCCACCCATTTCTGCAAGCGTCGGCGACTCAAAAATGGTTTCGCTTTCTCTTTTGAGTGGAACAAGAACCTCGAGATACATATGCACATCCAGAGTTTGACCATTTAGACCAGGGGTGTTCAATATTTTGGACTTCGGGGCTGCATTGGGCTAAACAAATTTGGTTGAGGGCTGCATGTAAACAACATATATATATATATATATATATATATATAAACCGTTTCCATATGAGTTGGGAAATTGTGTTAGATGTAAATATAAACGGAATACAATGATTTGAAAATCATTTCCAACCCATATTCAGTTGAATATGCTACAAAGACAACATATTTGATGTTCAAATTGATAAACTTTTTTTTTTTGTTTTTGCAAATAATCATTAACTTTAGAATTTGAAGTTGGGAAAGGTGGCAATAAATAGTGATAAAGTTGAGGAATGCTCATCAAACACTTATTTGGAACATCCCACAGGTGTGCAGGCTAATTGGGAACAGGTGGGTGCCATGATTGGGTATAAAAGTAGATTCCATGAAATGCTCAGTCATTCACAAACAAGGATGGGGCGAGGGTCACCACTTTGTCAACAAATGCGTGAGCAAATTGTTGAACAGTTTAAGAAAAACCTTTCTCAACCAGCTATTGCAAGGAATTTAGGGATTTCACCATCTACCGTCCGTAATATCATCAAAGGGTTCAGAGAATCTGGAGAAATCACTGCACGTAAGCAGCTAAGCCCGTGACCTTCGATCCCTCAGGCTGTACTGCATCAACAAGCGACATCAGTGTGTAAAGGATATCACCACATGGGCTCAGGAACACTTCAGAAACCCACTGTCAGTAACTACAGTTGGTCGCTACATCTGTAAGTGCAAATTAAAACTCTCCTATGCAAGGCGAAAACCGTTTATCAACAACACCCAGAAACGCCGTCGGCTTCGCTGGGCCTGAGCTCATCTAAGATGGACTGACACAAAGATGAAAAGTGTTCTGTGGTCTGACGAGTCCACATTTCAAATTGTTTTTGGAAACTGTGGACGTCGTGTCCTCCGGACCAAAGAGGAAAAGAACCATCCGGATTGTTACAGGCGCAAAGTTGAAAAGCCAGCATGTGTGATGGTATGGGGGTGTATTAGTGCCCAAGACATGGGTAACTTACACATCTGTGAAGGCACCATTAATGCTGAAAGGTACATACAGGTTTTGGAGCAACACATGTTGCTATCCAAGCAACGTTACCATGGACGCCCCTGCTTATTTCAGCAAGACAATGCCAAGCCACCTGGTGGTTTCATAGTAAAAGAGTGCGGTTACTAGACTGGCCTGCCTGTAGTCCAGACCTGTCTCCCATTGAAAATGTGTGGCGCATTATGAAGCCTAAAATACCACAACGGAGACCCCCGGACTGTTGAACAACTTAAGCTGTACATCAAGCAAGAATGGGAAAGAATTCCCCCTGAGAAGCTTAAAAAATGTGTCTCCTCAGTTCCCAAACGTTTACTGAGTGTTGTTAAAAGGAAAGGCCATGTAACACAGTGGTGAACATGCCCTTTCCCAACTACTTTGGCACGTGTTGCAGCCATGAAATTCTAAGTTAATTATTATTTGCAAAAAAAAAAAAAAAAAAAAGGTTTATGAGTGTGAACATCAAATATGTTGTCTTTGTAGCATATTCAACTGAATATGGGTTGAAAAGGATTTGCAAATCATTGTATTCCGTTTATATTTACATCTAACACAATTTCCCAACTCATATGGAAACGGGGTTTGTATATATATATTACACACACACACACACACACACACACACACACACACACACACACACACACACACACACACACACACACACACACACACACACACACACACACACACACACACACACACACACTCTAATTATCTGTTGCGAACAATCTCCCTGGCCAAGTGGCCCCTTTTTTGGCTACTTGTAAGACCCTTTTTCAGACCCACTTTTTACTCACTGGCTTTCAACCCAGCATGAGACTTTGAACTGTTTTGTATTTGTTTTTTAATTGCCTTTTATCTGAATGTTTATTCTTTATCTGCTCTTTTTTTTATATATTTTTTTAAACTGTAAGCCTGTACTTTTCTGCTTTTTATACGTTTACTTGTGTACAGCCCTTTTTATTCAAAGGGCTTTATACAAAACTCTAAATCAGTGAAGTTGACACGTTGTGTAAATGGTAAATAAAAACAAAATACAATGATTTGCAAATCCTTTACAACTTATATTCAATTGAATAGACTGCAAAGACAAGATATTTAATGTTCACACTGGAAAATGATGCTATTTTTTGCAAATAATAGCTCATTTGGAATTTCATGCCTGCAACATGTTTAAAAAAAGTTGGCACAAGTGGCAAAAAAGACTGAGAAACTTGAGGAATGCTCATCAAACACTTATTTGGAACATCCCACAGGTGAACAGGCTCATTGGGAACAGGTGGGTGCCATGATTGGGTATAAAATCAGCTTCAATGAAATGCTCAGTCATTCACAAACAAGGACGGGGCGAGCGTCACCACTTTGTCCACAAATGCCTGAGCAAATTGTCGAACAGTTTAAGGGATTTCACCATCTATGGTCCGTAATATCACCAAAAGGTTCAAGGAATCCTGGGCAATGATATTACAGACCTTCGATCCCTCAGGCGGTACTGCCTTTTGCCATACCATACACACTGACATCAGTGTGTAAAGGATATCACCACATGGGCTCAGGAACACTTCAGAAAACCACTGTCAGTAACTACAGTTGGTCGCTACATCTGTAAGTGCAAGTTAAAACTCTCCTATGCAAGGCCAAAGCCAATTATCAACAACAAACGTTTACTGAGTGTTGTTGAAAGGAAAGGCCATGTAACACAGTGGTAAAAATGCCCCTGTGACATTTTTTTTGCAATGTGTTGTTGCCATTAAATTCTAAGTTAATGAATATTTGCAAACAAAAAATGGAAATATATTGTCTTTGCAGTCTATTCAATTGAATATAAGTTGAAATTGTATTCTGTTTTTATTTACGAATTACACAACGTGCCAACTTCACTGGTTTTGCACTTAGGTGGGTATCATGATGTCACCCATCGCCTCCCCTGCAGCCTGTATCAGTTTTTTTCATCAACATGGGCCGGTATCAAGTTGGATTAGTCGCTAAACTCCGATTAAAAAGACAGTAAATCCAAAAAAAACCAACATTAGCCAGACCACAAGAAAGTGTATTAAATGCAGAATAAAATCACCACAATGTGTCTAGTTTTGGTGCTGTACTCCTACCCGTGTACTCACACTCCTACGTGTTGACGACAGCTCCTGTGGTCGTGTTCTCCAACTACTTTCCTCTTCCTGCTAAATGGTTCTTGGAGAGATTAGCATCACTTAACATTTAAATGGGGGATGACTCAACCCTCTGATCATTATAAAAACAATAATAGTGGACATAACTGCGGATGATGATGATGGTGAATGATGATTGGTTGCAGCATCACACAAGAAAAAGGCGACTTTTAACATTTTAGTGACGATTATGACGCGCAAAGAGTGATACTGTCTTCCTCCATGGCAGTGGTGTCACTCGTTTTCATTGAGGGCCATGTCGCAATTATCTCTCTCTCTCTATGTATGTATACACCTTACACCTGTCCTGCTGTTCTGCTGCGGTGCAGACCGTAGTAGAGAAGCACAGGGCGGACGTTCCCTTCATTGTCAATGTATTCGTCGGGTTAAAACCCTAAACGTTACCCCCGCAGCGGATCTGCTAAGCGCCGTTTTGAAAGTCAGAATTTGAGGCCGCCGGTTTGTGACAATCTGGTTGCTTTGTTATTAGTTTTGCAGGACACAACCGGACCCATTCATCACTTTACTGCGCAGTGCGCGCGCTCCTCCCTCTCTTTGCTCGCCCACTCACTCGCTGACATCACGCAGACAACACGTTGCGTGACATGTAGCTACGTAACATGTAGATACGTAACACGTAGATACATAACATGTAGATACATAATATGTAGATACGTAACATGTAGATACGTAACGTGTAGATACGTAACGTGTAGATACGTAACGTGTAGCTACGTTACATGTAGATACGTAACATGTAGATATGTAACATGTAGATACATAACATTTAGATACATAATATATAGATACGTAACATGTAGATATGTAACATGTAGATACGTGACATGTAGCTACGTGACATGTAGCTACATAACATGTGGCTACATAACATATAGATACGTAACATGTAGCTACGTAACATGTAGATACATCACATGTAGATACGTAACATGTAGATACGTAACATGTAGCTACATAACATATAGATATGTAACATGTAGATACGTAACATGTAGATACATCACATGTAGATACATCACATGTAGATACGTAACATGTAGATACGTAACATGTAGATACGTAACATGTAGATACATCACATGTAGATACGTAACAATTAGCTACGTAACCTGTAGATTCGTAACATGTAGATTCGCAACATGTAGATTCGTAACATGTAGATACGTAACATGTAGATACGTAACATGTAGATACGTAGACATGTAGATACGAAGACACGCACACAGCTGCTTGGATTAATGCCAAATATTAGCAAAGTTAAGACCGCCCATCTAACGTCAACTAATGCAAGTAAAATGACTGAATTTGGTAACAAATTGCTACAATTTGTGTTTTATGTTTAATAAATGTGTGTTTACCTGCTCATGTTCGTCCTTCGTTTTCGAAGATGACCAGGTGACTTCACGTTGATTTGTGTGTGCGAAGATGGCTGATGAGGCCAATCCTTGCGCGGAATGACCGGCTGCTGTGAGGGCAGGTTATGGCTGGGGGGTGACTGGCAGAGAGGGAGGAACTGTCTCTGGTCTTGCGGAGCTGTCGCTTCTGTTCGGCTTCATGGATGCGTTTTTCCTCAAAGTCTGCAACACCATGCCAGACTGCAGAGCGCCAGTTTGAACGGTGTTGGGCATCGGCTTCCCATGTCTCTGGGTCCAGACCACAGCCCTTGAGACTGGCCTTTAAGGTGTCCTTAAAGCGTTTCCGCTGTCCGCCGCGTGAGCGCTTTCCATGGTGCAGTTCACCGTACAGGAGCATTTTTGGTAGGCGTTCATCGGACATGCGGCAGACATGGCCAGCCCATCTCAGCTGGAAACGCTTGAGGATGGCATAGATGCTATCCATCTCAGCCCTGAGGAGGACCTCGGTGTCTGGGATCTTGTCCTGCCACCTGATGTTGAGCAGCCTCCTGAGGGATCTCATGTGGAAGGCGTTAAGCTGTTTAGCATGCCGGCTGTATACAGTCCAGGTCTCACAGGCATACAGCAGGGCGGGTAGGACAACAGCACGGTAGACCTTAAGTTTGGTCCGTAGGCTAAGCCCTCTGCGCTCCCAGACAGAACTGCGGAGTCGGCCAAATGCAGCACTTCCATGCGCAATCCTATGCATGACCTCCTCGTCGATGTTGCCCACGCGTGACAAGGTGCTACCCAGGTAGACAAACTTTTCAGCAGCTTTGAGGTTCTCACCATTTACGCTGACGAGGGGCTCAGTGTACGGGTCTCCAGGAGCAGTTTGATGCATAACAACTGTTTTCTTTGTACTGATGGTGAGTCCAAAGTCTGAGCATGCTGTGGCAAAGTTGTTCATGCTCCGTTGCATTTCCAGCTCGTTGGAAGCATTCAGGGCACAGTCGTCCGCAAAGAGAAAGTCGTGAACCTTGGTGGTCTGTACTTTTGTCTTTGCCTGGAGTCTTCGCAGATTAAACAGCTTACAATCAGTGCGGTAGCGCAGGTCTATCCCCATGTCCCCAGACCAGAAAGCATCTGTCAGCATGGCTGAGAACATCATACTGAACAGAGTGGGTGCCAGAACACAGCCTTGTTTGACTCCATTTTCTACATGGAAAGGCTCAGATGATGCGCCGTTGTCTTGGACTTGTGCCTGCATTCCATCATGGAATTCACGGACCATGTTTATGAAGATGTTAGAGCAGCCAAACTTGGCCATGATCTTCCAGAGGCCCTCTCGGCTGACAGTGTCGAAGGCCTTCGTCAGATCTACAAAGGTTGAGTATAGAGTGACGTTCTGTTCTCTGCACTTCTCTTGGAGTTGGCGAGCGGCGAAGATCATGTCCACTGTACCACGACCCTGCCTGAATCCGCATTGGCTCTCCGGTAGGAGGTCTTTGTGTTCGAGATGTTCCGTCAGGCGGTTTAGCAGAATTCTGGCCAGGATCTTTCCTGCTACAGACAGCAGAGCAATGCCGCGGTGGTTGTTGCAGTCCTGCCTGTTGCCCTTGCATTTGTATAGATGGACGATGGAGGCGTCTTTGAACTCTTGTGGCAGCTTCCCTTGGTTCCACATGGTGCAGAATAGGTCTACCAGTTGTTTGGTCAGAGGTGGTCCACCAGCTGTGTAGATTTCTGCTGGAATTGCATCAGCACCAGGTGCTTTTCCATTTGGAAGTCCTCTGATGGCTTTGATGACCTCAGCTTCCGTTGGTGGTTCGTCAAGGGAGATGTTGACAGGGACTTGAGGGAGACGTGCAATGGCTTCGTCATTAATGGCTGAGGGGCGGTTGAGAACACAGTGGAAGTGCTCAGCCCAGCGCTCAAGGATCTTCTCTCTGTCTGTGACCAGTGTGCTGCCATCAGCACTGAGGAGAGGAGGAGATCCTGATGTTGTGGGCCCGTAGATGGCCTTGAGGGTGCTGTAGAACTTCTTGTTGTCATTCTGGTCTGCATAGGACTGGATCTCGTCAGATTTTCGGCAGAGCCAGTCGTCCTGCATCCGACGCAGCTCCCGCTGGATGGTTGCTTTGATGTTCTTGAGGGCAGACTGTTTTTGAGAGGATGTTGGATCACTGAGGTGGGCTTTGTGCAGACGATGTTTCTCCTGCACACAGGATAGATAAATCACATGTAGATAGGTAACATGTAGATACATAGACATGTAGATACGAAGACATGTACACAGCTGCTTGGATTGATGCCAAATATTAGCAAAGTTAAGACCGCCCATCTAACGTCAACTAATGCAAGTAAAATGACTGAATTTGGAAACAAATTGCTACAATTTGTGTTTTATCTTTAATAAATGTGTGTTTACCTGCTACATGGCTTGTAGCTACGTAACATGTAGATATGTGACACGCAGACACGTGACATGTAGCTACGTGACATGTAGCTATGTGACAGG
>NC_084568.2:32437500-32492500 GCF_033978685.3 Nerophis lumbriciformis | reverse complement strand
ATGTTGTTTTATGGTCCTTTTTTATTATTATTTTTTTTAATACAGCAAACATAAAATACGCAAAATTTTCACCAAAAAATTAGCCATAAACCCAGAAATCTTTCGATCAACTTCAGATCTATCCCTTCATTATTCATTTGTTTGTTGTATGCCCTTTTTGTCACAGAACACATGAAATAGGCAATGTTTTTTTCCAAAAAATGTTTCAAAGTGAAATATTTGATGTGAAGTAATTGGAGCCTTAAATCTGTCAATAATTCCTAAAATTGACTTTGATGAATTTCTATTGTTTGAGCATTGACAGTTAAAAAAATACAAATTAAAAAATCCCACTTTCCAAAAGGGCCCCACTCATAAAAGTGTGAAAAATTATATGTACACACATATGTATATACATTTATATACACACACACATTTACACACATGTATATACATATATATATATACATACATACATACACACGCACGTGCACACATATGTATATACATATAAATATATATACATACGTACACACATGTATATACATATGTATACATTCTTACACATATACTGTACATCCACTTATACACACATATATAAATATACACACACGTACACTTTATATAAGTATATGTATACAACCATATGTATACATATACACATTTATACATACATACATATATATATATATATATACACATACATATATATATATATATATATACAAACATATATATATATATATATATATATATATATATATATATATATATATATATATATATATATACACATTTATATACATTCTTACACTTATACTGTACATACACTTATACACAAATATATAAATATACACACACGTACACTTTATATAAGTATATGTAAACAACCATATGTATACATATACACATTTATACACACATACATATATACATATATATATATATATATATATATATATATATATATATTGAATATATATATTATGTATGTATATATATATATATATATATATATATATATACATATATATATATATACATACATAATATATATGTATATATATATATATATATATATATATATATATATATATATATAAATGTATATATATATATATATATATATATATTTAAGGGCTGCAACTAATGATCAATTTGATAATCGATTAATCTGTCGATTATTACTTCGATTAATCGATTAATAATCGGATAAAAGTGACAAACTACAATTCTATCCTTTCCAGTATTTTATTGGAAAAAAAACAGCATACTGGCACCATACTTATTTTGATTATTGTTTCTCAGCTGTTTGTACATGTTGCAGTTTTTAATAAAAGTTTATCAAAAATATATGTATTTTTTTAAAAATACAAAAAATTGCCTCTGCGCATGTGAATAGCATAGATCCAACGAATCGATGACTAAATTATCGCCAACTAGTTTTATAATCGATTTTAATCGATTAGTTGTTGCAGCCCTAATATATACACACACACACACACACACACACACACACATATATATATATATATATATATATATATATATATATATATATATATATATATATATATATATATATATATATATATCAATCACACACACACACACACACACACACACACACACACACACACACACACACACACACACACACACACACACACACACACACACACACACACACACACACACACACACACACACACACACGTATGTATGCACTTTTTAAATACACTAATGGTGCAACTGGACACATCCTCACTGATATAACCTGAGGTGAAATATTTAGATCAACTTCGGATCGAGCTGTCAATTATACGCTTTTATTATTTTAGTTTCGCACCCTCTGTGTCAAAGAAAATATGTTTCCCAAAAAGTATTTCAAATTGGAATTGTTGATATGAAGTAATTGTAGCCTTTAGATAGGTCAATAATTCATAACGACATTGATTTTGATTCATTATTTTCAGGACAGTTTTAAAGAAAATAAATCCGCCTGCATGGCAGCTTAGTGTTTTTATTGCCGACATGGCAACTTTTTACTTGTTACATTTCACCCGTATGCTCTTTTATGTTTTTTTTAAGTCTTTTTAGAAAGTGCCGCAAATGGCCCCTGAGCCACACTTTGGACACCCTTGACTTCAAGCCTGATTACGGCCTTCATTAAAAAAAAAAGACGACAGGGACCCTCTGCAGACAACTCATTGAACAACAATGGCAGACCACAAGGTGGGCAGGGGGAGGCCATGAATTCAACCTGGCCCGTCTGATCTTGGAGATGAGTTAGCACTTTCATGCCAGCAGAAAACAGCCATCATCAACCATCGAGCGCTGCACTCACAGAGAAGAATGGCCGCCATTTCCATCTTTCTGACAAATTGAAGCGAAGAGTGTTGCTTAGCATACTGGGACGCAGACTTCAGGCTTCTTGGGAAACAACCCACACGCAGAGGTGGGTAGTAACGCGCTACATTTACTCCGTTACATCTACTTGAGTAACTTTTGGGATAAATTGTACTTCTAAGAGTAGTTTTAATGCAACATACTTTTACTTTTACTTAAGTATATTTATAGAGAAGAAACGCTACTTTTACTCCGCTACTTTTATCTACATTCAGCTCGCTACTCGCTACTAATTTTTATCGATCTGTTAATGCACGCTTTGTTTGTTTTGGTCTGTCAGACAGACCTTCATAGTGCCTGCGTTTCAACAAATACAGTCACTGGTGACGTTCACTTCGTTCCACCAATCAGATGCAGTCACTGGTGACGTTGGACCAATCAAACAGAGCCAGGGGTCACATGACCTGACTTAAACAAGTTGAAAAACTTATTCGGGTGTTACCATTTAGTGGTCAATTGTACGGAATATGTACTGTACTGTGCAATCTACTAATAAAAGTTCCAATCAATCAATCAAAAGTGTGAAGGAAAAAAGACCCTTTTTTATTTCAACCGTACATCCTGTCAAAAGCCTAAAGACTGACTTCACAGTTCCTGTCTTCACAATAAAAGTGCCGCTCCATCGCGCCTGCGCTTTCAAAATAAGAGTCTCCGAAAGCCAGCACAAACAAGCTAGCAAGCTACGGAGTTTGCCGCCAATGTATTTCTTGTAAAGTGTATAAAAACAAATATGGAAGCTGTACAAATAAGAAGCCAAAAACCAACCACTTTCATGTGGTATTAGACAGAAAGGAGGAACTTTTTTTCTCCTCCATTTGAAAACGTGGACGTTATCATCACTACTGTCTGATTCCAATCAATGCAAGTCATCAGAATCAGGTAATACACCAACTTATATTCTTGTCTTCATGAAAGAAAGGAATCTATATGTGTTAAACATGCATGTATATTCATTAAAACACCTTTAACATGTAAACAAAAACGGCAAAATAAATAAATATAAATTATATACTGTATATATCAATGTATGTGTATATATATATATATATATATATATATATATATATATATATATATATATATATATATATATATATATATATTTATATATATATATTTATATATATATATATATATATATATATATATATATATATATATATATATATATATATATATATGTGTGTGTGTGTATATATGTTACTCATCAGTTACTCAGTACTTGAGTAGTTTTTTCACAACATACTTTTTACTTTTACTCAAGTAAATATTTGGGTGACTACTCCTTACTTTTACTTGAGTAATAAAACTCTAAAGTAACAGTACTCTTACTTGAGTACAATTTCTGGCTACTCTACCCACACGCCACGCTTCAGCAAGCATTTCCTCTCAAGAACCAACAAATTCAACCTGAACACACCTTAGAGTAGTCAGTGTGCAGCTGGGAAAAATAGTATATATTTACTATCATCTGAAAACAACTCACCATGGTAGGGGTTTGTGATTTAACTTCATTTGTGTTGCCCCCATACCAATATTTTGGTACTTTTCGCTACTTTGATACTTTTCTAAATAAAGGGGAATATTGCATAATTGGCTTTATTTCAACCAAAAAATCTTAGGGTACATTAAACATATGTTTCTTATTGCAAGTTTAAATAATATTTTACAACAACGTTCAAACAACATGCTTTTCGACGACGTTTAATCAACGTTGGGTTTTGACGTTTATTCAACCATTACATTTTGGTCATTTTACAACCAAACACAAATACAACGTTGAAACAACATACTTTTGGACGACGTTTAATCAATGTCGGGATCTGACGTTTTTTCGACCATTTAAAAGTCTGGTCATTTTCCAACCAAACACAAATACAACGTTGAAACAACATGCTTTTTGACGACGTTTAATCAACGTTGGGTTCTGACGTTGAGTCGACCATTGAATTTTGGTCATTTCCCAACCAAACACAAATACAACCTTTCAAGAAACATGCTTTTTGACTACATTTAATCAATGTCGGGTTCTGACGTTGATTCAACCATAGAATTTTGGTCATTTTCCAACCAAATACAAATACAGCGTTGAAACAACATGCTTTTTGATGACGTTTATTCAACGTTGGGTTCTGACGTTGATTTGACGATTGAATTTTGGTCATTTTCCAACCAAACACAAATACAACGTTGAAACAACACGCTTTTTGGCGACGTTTAATCAATGTCGGGTTCTGACAATAAGTCAACCATTGAATTTTGGTCATTTTCCAACCAAACACAAATACAACGTTGAAACACATGCTTTTTGATGACGTTTATTCAACGTTGGGTTCTTACGTTGATTTGACGATTTAATTTTGTTCATTTTCCAACCAAACACAAATACAACGTTGAAACAACATGCTTTTTGGCGACAATTAATCAATGTTGGGTTCTGACATTGAGTCAACCATTGAATTTTGGTAATTTTCCAACCAAACACAAATACAACGTTGAAACAACATGCTTTTTGACGACGTTTATTTAACGTTGGGTTCTGACGTTGATTCAACCATTGAATTTTGGTCATTTTCCAACCAAACACAAATACAACGTTGAAACAACATGCTTTTTGACGACATTTAATCAACGTTGGGTTCTGACGTTGAGTCGACCATTGAATTTTGGTCATTTTACAACCAAACACAAATACAACCTTTCAAGAAACATGCTTTTTGACTACGTTTAATCAATGTCGGGTTCTGACGTTGAATCAAACATAGAATTTTGGTCATTTTTCAACCAAACACAATTACAGCGTTGAAACAACATGCTTTTTGATGACGCTTATTCAACGTTGGGTTCTGGCGTTGATTTGACGAATGCATTTTGGTCATTTTCCAACCAAACACAAATACAACGTTGAAACAACATGCTTTTTGGCAACGTTTAATCAATGTCGGGTTCTGACATTGAGTCAACCATTGAATTTTGGTCATTTTCCAACCAAACACAAATACAACGTTGAAACAACATGCTTTTTGATGACGTTTATTCAACGTTGGGTACTGACGTTGATTTGACCATTGAATTATGGTGATTTTCCAACCAATATTTTACAACAACGTTGAAACAACATGCTTTTTGACGACGTTTGATCAACGTTCGGTTCTGCCGTTGATTCGACCATTGAATTGGTCATTTTCCAACCAAACACAAATACGACGTTGAAACATGCTTTTTGACGACATTTAATCAATGTCGGGTTCTGACGTTTTTTCGACCATTTAAGTCTGGTCATTTTCCAACCAAACACAAATACAACGTTGAAACAACATGCTTTTTGACGACGTTTAATCAATGTTGGGTTCTGACGTTGATTCGACCATTTAAAATTGGTCATTTTCCAACCAAACACAAATACAACCTTTCAAGAAACATGCTTTTTGACGACGTTTAATCAATGGCGGGTTCTGACGTTGATTCAACCATTGAATTTTGGTCATTTTCCAACCAAACACAGATACAACGTTGAAACAACATGCTTTTTGACGACGTTTAATCAACGTCGGGTTCTGACGTTGAGTCGACCATTGAATTTTGGTCATTTCCCAACCAAACACAAATACAACCTTTCAAGAAACATGCTTTTTGACGACGTTTAATCAATGTCGGGTTCTGACGTTGATTCAACCATTGAATTTTAGTCATTTTCCAACCAAACACAAATACAACGTTGAAACAACATGCTTTTTGACGACGTTTAATCAACGTTGGGTTCTGACGTTGATTCGACCATTGAATTTTGGTAATTTTCCAACCAAACACAAATATAACGTTGAAACAACATACTTTTGGATGACGTTTAATCAATGTCGGGTTCTGACGTTTTTTCGACCATTTAAGTCTGGTCATTTTCCAACCAAACACAAATACAATGTTGAAACAACATGCTTATTGACAAGGTTTAATCAACGTTGGGTTCTTCTGTTCATTCGACCATTGAATTTTGGTCAATTTCCAACCAAACACAAATACAACGTTGAAACAGCATGCTTTTTGACGACGTTTAATCAATGTTGGGTTCTGACGTTGATTCGACCATTTAAGTCTGGTCATTTTCCAACCAAACACAGATACAATGTTGAAACAACATGCTTTTTGACGACGTTCGATCAACGTTGGGTTCTGACGTTGATTTGACCATTGAATTTTGATCATTTTTCAACCAATATTTTACAACAACGTTGAAACAACATGCTTTTTGACGACGTTTGATCAACGTTGACTCGACAATTGAATTGGTCATTTTCCAACCAAACACAACGTTGAAACAACATGCTTTTTGACGACGTTTATTCAACGTTGGGTTCTGACGTTGATTTGACCATTGAATTATGGTGATTTTTCAACCAATATTTTACAACAAGGTTGAAACAACATGCTTTTTAATGATGTCTGATCAACGTTCGGTTCTGACGTTGATTCAACCATTGTATTGGTAATTTTCCAACCAAACACAAACACAACGTCGAAACAACATGCTTTTTGACGACTTTCAATCAACGTTGGGTTCTGATGTTGATTTGTTCATTTAAGTCTGGTCATTTTCCAACCAAACACAAATACAACGTTGAAACAACAAGCTTTTTGACGACGTTGATTTGACCATTGAATTTTGGTGTGATTTTCCAACCAATATTTTACAACAACGTTGAAACAATACGCTTTTTGACGACATTTGATCAACGTTCGTTCTGACGTTGATTCGACCATTGAATTGGTCATTTTCCAACCAAACACAAATACGACGTTGAAACAACATGCTTTTTGACGTTTATTCAACGTTGGGTTCTGACGTTGATTTGACCATTGAATTATGGTGATTTTCCAACCAATATTTTACAACAACGTTGAAACAACATGCTTTTTGACGATGTTTAAACAAGGTTCGGTTCTGACGTTGATTCGACCATTGAATTGGTAATTTTCCAAGCAAACACAAACACAAGGTCGAAACAACATGCTTTTTGACGACGTTCAATCAACGTTGGGTTCTGATGTTGATTTGTTCATTTAAGTCTGGTCATTTTCCAACCAAACACAAATACAACGTTGAAACAACATGCTTTTTGACGACGTTCAATCAACGTCGGGTTCTGAAGGTTGATTAGACCATTGAATTTTG
The DNA here is from genome assembly GCF_033978685.3 of Nerophis lumbriciformis. NCBI lineage: Eukaryota > Metazoa > Chordata > Actinopteri > Syngnathiformes > Syngnathidae > Nerophis > Nerophis lumbriciformis. The sequence continues at coordinate 32,484,942 of NC_084568.2, read as the reverse complement.
GTGATTTTCCAACCAATATTTTACAACAACGTTGAAACAACATGGTTTTTGATGATGTTTGATCAACGTTCGGTTCTGAGGTTGATTCGACTATTGAATTGGTCATTTTCCAACCAAACACAAATACGACGTTGAAACAACATGCTTTTTGACGACGTTTAACCAACGTCGGGTTCTGACGTTGATTTGACCACTGAATTTTGGTGATTTTCCAAACAATATTTTACAACAACGTTGAAACAACATGCTTTTTGACGACGTTTGATCAACGTTCGGTTCTGACGTTGATTCGACCATTGAATTGGTCATTTTCCAACCAAACACAAATACGACGTTGAAACAACATGCTTTTTGACGACGTTTAACCAACGTCGGGTTCTGACGTTGATTTGACCATTGAATTATGGTGATTTTCCAACCAATATTTTACAACAACGTTGAAACAACATGCTTTTTAATGATGTTTGATCAACGTTCGGTTCTGACGTTGATTCGACAATAAGGCATTTTCCAACCAAACACAAATACAACGTTGAGACATCATGCTTTTTGACGATGTTTAAACAATGTTCGGTTCTGACGTTGATTCGACAGTTGAATTGGTAATTTTCCAACCAAACACAAACACAACGTCGAAACAACATGCTTTTTGACGACGTTCAATCAACGTTGGGTTCTGATTTTGATTTGTTCATTTAAGTCTGGTCATTTTCCAACCAAACACAAATACAACGTTGAGACATCATGCTTTCTGACGACATTTAATCAATGTTGGGTTCTGACGTTGATTCGACCATTGAATTTGTCATTTTCCAACCAAACACAAATACAACGTTGAAACAACATGCTTTCTGATGACGTTGATTTGACCATTGAATTTTGGTGATTTTCCAACCAATATTTTACAACAACGTTGAAACAACCTGCTTTTTGACGACGCTTGATCAACGTTCGGTTCTGACGTTGATTCGACAATTGGTCATTTTCCTAACCAATACCCTACAACACAAATATAACGTTGAAACAACATGCTTTTTAACTATGCTTAATCAATGTTGGGTTCTGACTCTGATTTGGCCATTGAGTTTTGGTCATTTTCCCAACCAATATTCTACAACACCCCATAAGGGACAAGCGGTAGAAAAGGGATGGATGGGCAAATACAACGTTGAAACAACATGCTTTTTGACGACGTTTAACCAACGTCGGGTTCTGACGTTGATTTGACCATTGAATTTTGGTGATTTTCCAACCAAAATTTTACAACAATGTTGAAACAACATGCTTTTTGATGACGCTTGATCAACGTTGGGTTCTGATGTTGATTCGACCATTGAATTGGTCATTTTCCAACCAAACACAACGTTGAAACAACATGCTTTTTGACAACGTTTATTCAACGTTGGGTTCTGACGTTGATTTGACCATTGAATTATGGTGTTTTTCCAACCAATATTTTACAACGTTGAAACAACATGCTTTTTGACGATGTTTAAACAAGGTTCGGTTCTGACGTTGATTTGACCATTGAATTTTGGTGATTTTCCAACCAATATTTTACAACAACGTTGAAACAACATGCTTTTTAACTACGCTTAATCAATGTTAGGTTCTGACTCTGATTTGGCCATTGAATGTTGGTCATTTTCCCAACCAATATTCTACAACACCCCATAAGGGACAAGCAGTAGAAAAGGGTTGGATGGGCAAATACACCGTTGAAACAACAAGGTTTTTGACGACGTTTAACCAACGTCGGGTTCTGACGTTGATTTGACCATTGAATTTTGGTGTGATTTTCCAACCAATATTTTACAACAACGTTGAAACAACATGCTTTTTGACTACGTTTGATCAACGTTTGGTTCTGATGTTGATTCGACGATTGAATTGGTAATTTTCCAACCAAACACAAACACAACGTCGAAACAACATGCTTTTTGACGACGTTCAATCAACGTTGGGTTCTGATGTTGATTTGTTCATTTAAGTCTGGTCATTTTCCAACCAAACAACGTCTATCATTTTTGTCAAAACCCCCCTGCTTTTTGATGTTAAGGATTCAAGGAACACTTTTATATCCAAGATTTGTTGTGCCGATATTGCTGCAACATGACGAGTGCACTGGCCTGCCGTCCCTTTCCGCAGCTCGGTGTTTTAGCCCGGAGACAGGTCTCGTACGGGCGCTTAACTAAATGGGATCTTTGCTTTGAGAGCCGGCTCGTGGCAAAGACGGCATGCTCCAATAAGCAGCGCAAACACTCAGAGGCAAAGGCCAGCGCCCTTATTCCCAAGTCTGTTTGCGAGCGGGTGTCTGAGAGCACACAAAAGGAGACAGATATGCGGCGGTAATGTCGTGTTACCGCACAGATATGGAGGCACAACCCCGCGTGGCCTCGCTCGTCCGTAATAACGGGCCACATAAATGGCAGGTCACGGGATTTATGAACACGGGGGGGATACGGTTTGTCTGGCATGCGTGCACAACTCGTATTCCAGCTCACTTTTTAGCCTTGCTTCATAATTTACGCCGGTGGCGCCTTTTAAGAGGCACGTTTGAAAAAAGGATGACGGCGAGTGCTCAGTGACAGCTAAAAACAACACAATTAGTCCGTATTAAACAACGGTATAAAAATATGTTGATTTACAGACGAGATCTAAAAAAAGGTATGAGGCAACACCAGTCACACTTTTACAACTTCTAAACATGGCGACACAGGCTTGACTGCAGTGATGATGAAATATTCAGAACCTCCTTTGAAAAAGCACTTTTCAAGCCGGATAAAAGGGCCTCTCGCTTTCTTTGGCTTTACCATTTGTGATAAAAATACCTTTTTTTCCCCCCATCCGCCAAGAGTGTCAATGATGGAGAATGGAGGTGTGGAGGGAGATGTGGCCAGCGCGCCTGCAGGAGCAAAGGTCACCGCCGCTGGCCACATCTCCCTCCACAGGAGGGAAACATTTGTTGTTCACTAGTAATTAAACGCACAAAGTAGTGTGTTTTAACCGTAGGGCTGTTACTGCGGACCCCAGTTGTAAAGCACTTTTCCACCACTTGTGGCAGTAATGACAATACCAAACAAACAGAAGAAGTCTGGTGTTAAAGTCATATAGACAAGTTTCTTAAGCGCAAAAACATAAAATATCCAGCGGGCTGCATCAAAATATGCTTTTCTACACCAACATTAATCTATTTATTATTATTCTTCTCTAGATTTTGGCGCGCTCTACCTTCCGCATTTTTTATCCGATTCAAACCGATTTCCAGGTTTTCCTGGACATTTTTCCCATTCAAAATGGATTGGCCATTTTCCCCCATTTCCAAATTTTTCAACCCATTCAAACCATTCCACCTTCAACATATTCTACCAATCCTGGACATTCAAATTTTTCCAACTACAAAAAAAATTCCAGGAATTCCCAGAATTCCCATTTTTTCCAAACCCTTTTTTCTGTCAACTACTCTTTCCACCTTTTTCAACCCACTTCAACCGTTCCACCGTCAAATTCATTCCTCTTAATCAGGACACAAAAACAAAGTTAATTTTTGAACTGGAAAAATTCCCGGTTTTCCGGAAATTCTAGGAATTCCGTAATACCATTTCTCAATTAAAAATGTTTCTACTTCAACATTTTTAGACCGTTTTGAAAAATTCCAACACCAACCATTCAGAAACTTTCAGAAAATTCATATTTTTCAACATAAAAACAAGTCCCTCTTTTCCTGGAATTCCCAAATTTCCATGACATTCCCATTGAAAAGAACGGGACATTTTTCAAAGTTCCACAATTCCCACATTTTTAATCCGATTCAAACCGTTTTGAATTCAAAATATTCAGCTTTTTCAGGAATTGTGTGCTTCCTTTCAACAATTATATAAAACAAAATCCCGTGATTTCCTGGAATTTCCAGAATTCCCATTTTTTCAAACCCTTTTTTCACCCTTTTTTCTGTCGACTACTCTTTCCACATTTTTCAACCCACTTCAACCGTTCCACCGTCAAATTCATTGCTCTTAATCAGGACACAAAAACTAAGTTGTTTTTTGAACTGGAAAAATCCCCGGTTTTCCGGAAATTCTAGGAATTCCGTAATACCATTTCTCAATTAAAAATGTTTCTACTTCAACATTTTTAGACCGTTTTGAAAAATTCCAACACCAACCATTCAGAAACTTTCAGAAAATTCATATTTTTAACATTTAAAAAAAATCCCTCTTCTCCCGGAATTCCCAAATTTCCATGACATTCCCAATGAAAAGAACGGGACATTTTTCAAAGTTCCACAATTCCCACATTTTTTATCCGATTCAAACTGTTTTAATTTCAAAATATTCAGCCTTTTCAGGAATTGTGTGCACCCTTTCAACAATTATAAAAAAAAAAAAAATACCGGATTTCCTGGAATTTCTAGAATTCCCGTTTTTTCAAACCCTTTTTTCACTCTTTTTTCTGTCGACTACTCTTTCCACATTTTTAAACCCACTTCAACCGTTCCACCGTCAAATTCATTCCTCTTAATCAGGACACAAAAACGAAGTTAATTTTTGAACTGGAAAAATTCCTGGTTTTCCCGAAATTCTAGGAATTTCGTAATACCATTTCTCAATTAAAAATGTTACTACTTCAACCCGAGTACCACATAAGGTATGTTTTTATTACTGATGCAGGTGTATTGAATTTTAAATGTGCCAAAACAAATACCCAATTTGTACATTGTTGTAGTGCATAAAAGTGTTAGTATTTCTCCAGCAATGGTCATGTGAGGACAAAAGGTTACATACACGTGTAAAGAACATAATGTCATGGCTGTCTTGAGTTTCCAATCATTTCTACAACTCTTATTTTTTCATGATAGAGTGATTGGATACTTGTTGGTCACAAAAAACATTCGTGAAGTTTGGTTCTTTTATGAATTTATTATGGGTCTACTGAACATGTGAGCAAATGTGCTGGGTCAAAAGTATACATACAGCAATGTTAATATTTGCTTACATGTCCCTTGGCAAGTTTCACTGCAATAAGGCGCTTTTGGTAGCCATCCACAAGCTTCTGCTTGAATTTTTGACCACTCCTCTTGACAAAACTGGTGCAGTTCAGCTAAATTTGTTGGTTTTCTGACCTGGACTTGTTTCTTCAGCATTGTCCACACGTTTAAGTCAGGACTTTGGGAAGGCCATTCTAAAACTTTCATTCTAGCCTGATTTAGCCATTCTTTTACCACTTTTGACGTGTGTTTGGGGTCATTGTCCTGTTGGAACACCCAACTGCGCCCAAGACCCAACCTCCGGGCTGATGATTTTAGCTTGTCCTGAAGAATTTGGAGGTAATCATCCTTTTTCATTGTCCCATTTACTCACTGTAAAGCACTAGTTCTATTGGTAGCAAAACAGGCCCAGGGCATAATACTACCACCACCATGCTTGACAGTAGGAATGGTGTTCCTGGGATTAAAGGCCTCACCTTTTCTCCTCCAAACATATTGCTGGGTATTGTGGCCAAACAGCTCAATTTTTGTTTCATCTGACATCCCATGGACAAAGGATAAGACCTTCTGGAGGAAAGTTCTGTGGTCAGATGAAACAAAAATTGAGCTGTTTGGCCACAATACTGTTTGGATTACCTCCAAATTCTTCAGGACAGCCCGGACGCAGTTGGGTGTTCCAACAGGACAATGACCCCAAACACATGTCAAAAGTGGTAAAGGAATGGCTAAATCAGGATAAAATTAAGGTTTTAGAACGGCCTTCCCAAAGTCCAGACAATGCTGAAGAAACAAGTCCACGTCGGAAAACCAACACATTTAGCTGAACTGCACCAATTTAGTCAAGAGGAGTGGTCAAAAATTCAAGCAGAAGCTTGTGGATGGCTACCAAAAGCGCCTTATTGCAGTGAAACTTGCCAAGGGACATGTAAGCAAATATTAACATTGCTGTATGTATACTTTTGACCCAGCACATTTGCTCACATTTTCAGTAGACCCATAATAAATTCATAAAAGAACCAAACTTCATGAATGTTTTTTGTGACCAACAAGTACCGTATTTTTCGGAGTATAAGTCGCACCGGAGTATAAGTCGCACCTGCCGAAAATGCATAATAAAGAAGGAAAAAAAAACATATATAAGTCGCATTTTATGGGGAAATTTATTTGATAAAAGCCAACACCAAGAATAGACATTTGAAAGGCAATTTAAAATAAATAAAGAATTGTGAACAACAGGCTAAATAAGTGTACGTTATATGACTCATAAATAACCAACTGAGAACGTGCCTGGTATGTTAACGTAACATATTATGGTAAGAGTCATTCAAATAACTATAACATATAGAACATGCTATACGTTTACCAAACAATCTGTCACTCCTATTTGCTAAATCCCATGAAATCTTATACGTCTAGTCTCTTACGTGAACGAGCTAAATAATATTATTTGATATTTTACGGCATACTTGCCAACCCTCCCAGATTTTCCGGGAGACTCCCGAAATTCAGCGCCTCTACCGAAAACCTCCCGGGACAAATTTTCTCCCGAAAATCTCCCGAAATTCAGGCCGAGCTGGAGGCCACGCCCCCTCCAGCTCCATGCGGACCTGAGTCCGCTTTCCCACGATATAAACAGTGTGCCTGCCCAATCACATTATAACTGTAGAATGATGGAGGGAGAGTTCTTGGTTTCTTATGTGGGTTTATTGTTAGGCAGTTTCATTAACGTCCTCCCAGCGCGGTAACAACACACAACAACAGCAGTCATGTTTTTGTCTACCGTAAAGCAGTTCGTCTGCCGTAAACAGCAATGTTGTGACACTCTTAAACAGGACAATACTGCCATCTATAACATCAATAACATCTAGGGCTTTTAGAGAGTGCAGTGCACAACTGCGCACACAACAAGGAGACGAAGCAGAAGAACGAGGACGATACAGCCATGGCGACGCCGACGACGAGTAAGATGAAGATATACACTTTGTTGCACCTTTCCTGCCTGAGTCCGGCGATTAGTTGCAAATCTTGCTTTATTGATTGCTTGCACACAGCCAATCCAACACAAAACAAACTAGTCCCCGCCCGCACTCACGCTACCGCTCCCTCTCTTCTCTCGCCCACACACTCACCCACATGCTCACCTATTAAAGGGCCACACACACACACACATACGCTACTCTCATAACAGCTTGTAAGTTCCAAGCCGCAGCTGCGATTGGACCTGGATAGCCTCCGGAGAAGAAGTAGTGGACTACCAAGTGCTTGGCACTGAAGATCTTCCTCAGGAAGCAAAGATTGACCGGTTTTGGGCCATGCGAGGGAGGGATGAAAGATTCCAGACTCTAATGCATTTGATGAAAGCACTTTTGTGCGTGCCACACAGCAATGCATCATCAGAGAGGGTGTTCAGCATGGTTAGAAAAATAGTGACAGAATAGAACAAGGATGAATGAATAGAACAATGAGTAGATGAGTGTTATGTGTGTGTATATGTGTAAATAAATGAACACTGAAATTCAAGTATTTATTTTATTTATACATACATATATATATATATAATAAAATAAATACATAAATATATATATATATATATATATATATATATATATATATATAGCTAGAATTCACTGAAAGTCGAGTATTTCTTAGATATATATATATGTATGAAATACTTGACTTGGTGAATTCTAGCTGTAAATATACTCCTCCCCTCTTAACCACGCCCCTAACCACGCCTCTAACCACGTCCCAGCCCCAACTACGCCCACCCCACCCCCCGAAATCGGAGGTCTCAAGGTTGGCAAGTATGTTTTACGGTAATTTCACACATAAGTCGCTTCTGAGTATAAGTCGCACCGGTCAAACTATGAAAAAAAACTGCGACTTATAGTCCGAAAAATACGGTATGTGCTCCAATCTCTCTATCACAAAACAATAAGAGTTGTACAAATTATTGGAGACTCAAGACAGCCATGACATTATGTTATTTACAAGTGTATGTCAACTTTAGACCATGACTGTAAATGACGGTATTTTAAAAGTAATCACTGAAGGCCTATGTGGGAAACGCACTGCCCGCCACTTATGTTTATCCGTTATTTAGAATGCATTAAAAAAGAAAAACGTGTTCTTGTCTCGCGTCGGGATTGTGAATCCCCCTTTAACAGTGCACTTATGTTAAAGGGGAATGACACGGGGATGAAGAAGCTCAATTGTTTGGCTAAAAGCCTTTGAGCAGAGCATTTATCTCACTATGTTGCTTTGATTGCATTTGCGTTTCATTACCATCCCCACCATGCACGCTCACTTAATGCCGTAAATATGACTCAGTGCACACGTCCAAGGCGCAGCCTGGCTTTATTATCAGCGTTTCCTCACACCTGCCTCCTGCTGTTAGGCAACACTTCCTTCTTCCTCCACGCCGGTCGGTGGCGTGTTCGGGTGGAAATGCGACGCGGCTAATGTGTGATTGATTGTCGGAGTAAGAGACGGTCCACCGCCCCCCGGTCTTGCTCTCTCTTGTGTCTGCATGGGTAAAGGGGCTGGCCGGCGGTGCGACGCCGCGAGCGGGAGAATGAGCCCGGACAAGGATCGGTCTATCACCTGGTGTCGATGGATACTCATGCCGCAGGCGGCTGTGTGACGTATCGGTCTTAATGTGGAGCACACTCCGCTGCTTGACGTTGGATGCAATTGAATCAAATGGCTCACTTATCACATTACCCAGCCCCCGCCATGAACCTCAGACCCAGCAACGCCTAATCATAACCTGCCTTTCATCCCACACCTCCGTGTTTTAAAGCTGCCCTTGAAGGATAGAGGATCAGGGATAATCTCCCCAACGACCCAGCCTGAATAAACACGGTCTACACACCTATTACTGTAAACTCCGGGCCATAGAGGGCAACGGTTTTTAAGCCCCACCCACCAAATTGTACGTATAATAGCCGCTCCAGACCCTAAGCCGCGGATGTATACCATGTTGTACATGTGACTTGGTCTGAAACAAGGCAGTAAAACGGCCGATGAGACAAAACAGAAGTCATCGTCATGGACTCCAATCAGCTAAACAGACCCAACAACTCCACGGTTGAAGTTTCTGGTGAATTTATGAAACTGAAACAATACAAAAAGAATGCCATTGCAAGTTAATAATACAAACCCAGCAGACACAAGACGTTGAAAGAACATTGAGAACTTGTTGACCCAGCAACGTCTAATCATAACCTGCCTTTCATCCCACACCTCCGTGTTTTAAAGCTGCCCTTGAAGGATAGAGCATCAGGGATAATCTCCCCAACGACCCAGCCTGAATAAACACGGTCTACACACCTATTACTGTAAATTCCGGGCTATAGAGGGCAACGGTTTTTAAGCCCCACTCACCAAATTGTACGTATAATAGCCGCTCCAGACCCTAAGCCAGCACATTTCCATTCTGAATAATCAGTGATGTTAACTAGGGACCTCCCAAATAAATAGAGGAGCATGTGGGACTGTACCTTAGAGCGTAGGGGAAAACTGTAACTGAGTGTACAGCCCAATACGTCTCTCCTCATGAGTAAAATTCAACTCTTCTTCTTCCATCCATCCATCCATCTTCTTCCGCTTATCCGAGGTCGGGTCGCGGGGGCAGCAGCCTAAGCAGGGAAGCCCAGACTTTTCTCTCCCCAGCCACTTCGTCCAGCTCTTCCCGGGGGATCCCGAGGCGTTCCCAGGCCAGCCAGGAGACATAGTCTTCCCAACGTGTCCTGGGTCTTCCTCGAGGCCTCCTACCGGTTGGACGTGCCCTAAACACCTTCCTAGGGAGGCGTTCGGGTGGCATCCTGACCAGATGCCCGAACCACCTCATCTGGCTCCTCTCGATGTGGAGGAGCAGCGGCTTTACTTTGAGCTCCTCCTGGATGACAGAGCTTCTCACCCTATCTCTAAGGGAGAGCCCCGCCACCCGGCGGAGGAAACTCATTTGGGCCGCTTGTACCCGGGATCTTGTCCTTTCGGTCATAACCCAAAGCTCATGACCATAGGTGAGGATGGGAATGTAGATCGACCAGTAAATTGAGAGCTTTGCCTTCCGGCTCAGCTCCTTCTTCACCACAACGGATCGATACAGCGTCCGCATTACTGAAGATGCCGCACCGATCCGCCTGTCGATCTCACGATCCACTCTTCCCCCACTAGTGAACAAGACTCCTAGGTACTTGAACTCCTCCACTTGGGGCAGGGTCTCCTCCCCAACCCGGAGATGGCACTCCACCCTTTTCCGGGCGAGAACCATGGACTCGGACTTGGAGGTGCTGATTCCCATCCCAGTCGCTTCACACTCGGCTGCGAACCGATCCAGCGAGAGCTGAAGATCCTGACCAGATGAAGCCATCAGGACCACATCATCCGCAAAAAGCAGAGACCTAATCCTGCAGCCACCAAACCAGATCCCCTCAACTCTTCTTCTTGTTTAGTGTAATAGATAGCTTGGTGTTTGAACCTGACACTTGTAAATCTCCACTGTGTGCGATGGAATGCGCCGTAGAGGTGTCGGTGTCTCAGATCTGGACAGCCACGGGAAGGGCCTTATCAGGACCCGAAATCTACGAGCAGAGAGGGGGCAAACCCGACACCGCTCCAAGCACCTTTTGTTTGAACTGTTTATGACCCAGTGCAGCTGCTGCATAATGACACCTCTCCCCTTAGAAGCAGCTGCAGCTATGTAATCAGGGAACGCCCAAATAAATGGGGAGGCGTGGCACTTTTCCCTCAGGAGCGTGGGGTGACACTGTCCGAGGATGCAGGTCCACGCGCTCTCCTCTTGAGCTAAATTGCTGCCCCTACTATGGACTGGACTCTCACTATCATGTTAGATCCACTATGGACTGGACTCTCACACTATTATGTTAGATCCACTATGGACTGGACTCTCACACTATTATGTTGGATCCACTATGGACTGGACTCTCACACTATTATGTTAGATCCACTATGGACTGGACTCTAACACTGTTATGTTAGATCCACTATGGACTGGACTCTCACACTATTATGTTAGATCCACTATGGACTGGACTCTCACTATTATGTTAGATCCACTACGGACTGGACTCTCACACTATTATGTTAGATCCACTATGGACTGGACTCTCACTATTATGTTAGATCCACTATGGACTGGACTCTCTCACTATTATGTTAGATCCACTATGGACTGGACTCTCACTATTATGTTAGATCCACTATGGACTGGACTCTCACACTATTATGTTAGATCCACTATGGACTGGACTCTCACTATTATGTTAGATCCATTATGGACTGGACACTCACTATTATGTTAGATCCATTATGGACTGGACTCTCACACTATTATGTTAGATCCACTATGGACTGGACTCTCACACTATTATGTTAGATCCACTATGGACTGGACTCTCACACTATTATGTTAGATCCACTATGGACTGGACTCTCACACTACTATGTTAGATCCACTATGGACTGGACTCTCACTATTATGTTAGATCCACTATGGACTGGACTTTCAAAATATTATGTTAGACCCACTCGACGTCCATTGCATCCGGTCTCCCCTAGAGGGGGTGGGGGGGGGCGGGGGGGTCACCCACATCTGCGGTCCTCTCCAAGGTTTCTCATAGTCATTCTCATTGACATCCCACTGGGTTGTGAGTTTTTCCTTGCCCTTATGTGGGATCTAAACCGAGGATGTCGTTGTGGCTTGTGCAGCCCTTTGAGACACTTGTGATTTAGGGCTATACATATATATATACATATATATATATATATAAACATAGATTGATTGATAAATTGAATCCTGTCTCTTTTTGATTCCTTGCTGCTTGTCCTGTTTAATAAATAGTTCGGTGTTTGAACCTGAAAAAAAAAATCTGAAGTTATATTTATTGTTAAGTTATCGTGCCATGATTTTACCAGTCCGGTCCACTCGGGAGAAGATTTTTCTCCATGTTTTTTCTCCATTTTCCACCTTTTCTTTTTGTTAAGTTTATTTCCTGTAAATAATTTGTATTATTTTAGATCCCCTGATCTAAAATGAGTTTTACACCCCTGATATAGACTTCCCTTCCCTCCTACTCAGCGATTCCTGATTTTCATCCTGCACGTGTCCTCCTCCATTCCCACTTGTCCAAAAGTCCCATCATATTTGTCTACCTAATGTACACAATTGACTTTTTTCGGGGTTATTTTTCTCCCTTACGTAACGCCGCGAGCAAAAAAAGCAGGGCGCTTTTCACCCGGCGCCATGCAGAGGAGGAAAGGAGGCTGGGGGATAGAGAGCGAGAGAGGGAGGCTGGGGGATGGAGAGCGAGAGAGGGAGGCTGGGGGATGGAGAGCGAGAGAGGGAGGAAGGGAAGCGACGAGCAGAATTTCAACGAGGCGTACTTGATGACTGACTGGCGTCATGTCAGCCATTCTCTGACGGGCTGCTGCATGAAGCCACACCATCTGAATGAGAGTGTTGCAAAGGAAGCTAAGGACGGGGTCTTCATCATGTATTCTGTTTTTTTTTTTTGCATACCCTAACGTTACCTTTCGTGCTCCTACACAATGAATCGCTCTTCTAAATCGACCCAAACATGCCAAGTATGACACCGCCTCATTTAGTACGAACGTCAAAAAATTTGTGCCGTGTGGAGTGCAAGCCGAGTTTCTTGTAAAAATATTATTTTTCGCAAGGTGTGTTGGTGTGATGCCACCACAACGAGGGGAGGGGTGTGATGATAACCATAGAATCAGCAACAGAACTTGTCATGAGGGCCTGGATGATCATTACGATATGAAGTAGAGCTGCACCAGTTATCATAATAGTTATAAGAAATCTGATTAATCACAGTAAACTACTCGCTTGTTTAATTTATTCATCCATCCATCGTATTCCGCTTATCCGAGGTTGGATCGCGGGGGCAGCAGCCTAAGCAGGGAAGCCCGGACTTCCCTTTCCCCAGCCACTTCATCCAGCTCTTCCCGGGGGATCCCGAGGCATTCCCAGGCCAGCCGGGAAACATAGTCTTCCCAACGTGTCCTGGGTCTTCCCCGTGGCCTCTTACCGGTTGGATGTGCCCTAAACACCTCCCTAGGGAGGCGTTCGGGTGGCATCCTGACCAGATGCCCGAACCACCTCATCTGGTTCCTCTCGATATGGAGGAGCAGCGGCTTTACTTTGAGCTCCTCCCGGATGACAGAGCTTCTCACCCTATCTCTAAGGGAGAGCCCCGCCACCCGGCGGAGGAAACTCATTTCGGCCGCTTGTACCCGTGATCTTGTCCTTTCGGTCATAACCCAAAGCTCATGACCATAGGTGAGGATGGGAACGTAGATCGACCGGTAAATTGAGAGCTTTGCCTTCCGGCTCAGCTCCTTCTTCACCACAACGGATAGATACAGCGTCCGCATTACTGAAGACGCCGCACCGATCTCACGATCCACTCTTCCCTCACTCGTGAACAAGACTCCGAGGTACTTGAACTCCTCCACTTGGGGCAGGGTCTCCTGCCCAACACGGAGATGGCACTCCACCCTTTTCCGGGCGAGAACCATGGACTCGGACTTGGAGGTGCTGATTTTTTATCCCAGTCGCTTCACACTAGGCTGCGAACCGATCCAGTGAGAGCTGAAGATCCTGGCCAGATGAAACCATCAGGACCACATCATCTGCAAAAAGCAGAGACCTAATCCTGCAGACACCAAACCGGATCCCCTCAATGCCTTGACTGCGCCCAGAAATTCTGTCCATAGAAGTTATGAACAGAATGGGTGACAAAGGGCAGCCTTGGCAGAGTCCAACCCTCACTGGAAACGTTTCCGACTTACTACCGGCAATGCGGACCAAGCTCTGACACTGATCATACAGGGAGCGGACTGCCACAATCAGACAGTCCGATACCCCATACTCTCTGAGCACTCCCCACAGGACTTCCCGAGGGACACGGTCCAATGCCTTCTCCAAGTCCACAAAGCACATGTAGACTGGTTGGGCAAACTCCCATGCACCCTCAAGGACCCTGCCGAGAGTATAGAGCTGGTCCACAGTTCCACGGACCAGGACGAAAACCACACTGTTCCTCCTGGATCCGAGGTTCGACTATCCGGTGTTTAATTTAATTCACTTTAAAAAAAGGCTAATATATGACACAATAGCAATTTCACTGTCACCAAAAATATTTTAGTGTAAGGTTTCTATGAATATAATTCATGAGTTAGTCAAAGAGTATTATCGTAAGTCCCGCCTGAGAGTATTTTGAAGTAAAATCCGTCACTGAGAGTCTGCTAGACGTGGGAATCTTTGGGCAGCTAACAGTTTAATCTGACTCTGATTCCTGGGGTGATGATGGATTTAGAATCAACTCTCAGTTCAATTTAAGAGCTGAATGGCCCTGACTTAGTTCTTAACGTGTACTTGAGTCACATTACTTTGAAGTAACACTACTTTTACATGAGTACTCTGAAGTAACACTACTTGTACTTGAGTCACATTACTCTGAAGTAACACTACTTTTACATGAGTACTCTGAAGTAACACTACTTGTACTTGAGTCACATTACTCTGAAGTAACACTACTTTTACATGAGTACTCTGAAGTAACACTACTTGTACTTGAGTCACATTACTCTGAAGTAACACTACTTTTACATGAGTACTCTGAAGTAACACTACTTGTACTTGAGTCACATTACTCTGAAGTAACACTACTTTTACATGAGTACTCTGAAGTAACACTACTTGTACTTGAGTCACATTACTCTGAAGTAACACTACTTTTACTTGAGTACTCTGAAGTAACATTACTTGTACTTGAGTCATATTACTCTAAAGTAACACTACTTTTACTTGAGTACTCTGAAGTAACAATACTGTACTTGAGTCATATTACTCTGAAGTAACACTACTTGTACTTGAATCATATTACTCTAAAGTAACACTACTTGTACTTGAGTCATATTACTCTGAAGTAATACTACTTGTAATTGAGTACTCTGAAGTAACATTACTTCTATTTGAGTCATATTAATCTTAAGTAACACTACTTTTACTTGAGTACTCTGAAGTAACATTACTTGTACTTAAGTCATATTACTCTGAAGTAACACTACTTGTACTTGATTACTCTGAAGTAACACTACATGTACTTGAGTCACATTACTCTGAAGTAACACTATTTTTACTTGAGTACTCTGAAGTAACATTACTTGCATTTGAGTCATATTACTCTGAAGTAACACTATTTTTACTTGAGTACTCTGCAGTAACATTACTTGTACCTGAGTCATATTACTCTGAAGTAGCACTACTTTTACTCGAGTACTCTGAAGTAACATCACTTGTACTTGAGTCACATTACTCTGAAGTAACACTACTTGTACTTGAGTACTCTGAAGTAACATCACTTGTACTTGAGTCATATTACTCTAAAGTAACACTACTTTTACTTGAGTACTCTGAAGTAACACTACTTGTACTTGAGTCATATTACTCTGAAGTAACACTACTTGTACTTGAGTACTCTGAAGTAACATTACTTGTACTTGAGTCATATTACTCTGAAGTAACACAACTTGTACTTGAGTACTCTGAAGTAACACTACTTGTACTTGAGTCATATTACTCTGAAGTAACACTACTTGTACTAGAGTACTCTGAAGTAACACTACTTGTACTTGAGTCATATTTCTTTGAAGTAACACTACTTGTACTTGAGTACTCTGAAGTAAAATTACTTGTACTTGAGTTATATTACTCTAAAGTAACACTACTTGTGCTTGAGTACTCTGAAGTAATATTACTTGTACTTGAGTCATATTACTCAGAAGTAACACTGCTTGTACTTGAGTACTCTGAAGTAACACTACTTGTACTTGAGTACTCTGAAGTAACGCTACTTGTACTTGAGTCATATTACTCTGAAGTAACACTACTTGTACCTGAGTACTCTGATGTAACAGTACTTATATTTGAGTCATTTTACTCTAAAGTAACACACATTTTACTTGAGTACTCTGATGTAACACTACTTGTACTTGAATTTGTTGGCTCGGAGTGCTGCCGCATAAATGGAGCGGCCTGATTTCCTGAACTACTTCATGGGACAGTGTTACAGGTAGAAAATGGATGGATGGACAGTGTTACACGTAGAAAACGGATGGATGGACAGTGTTAAAAGTAGAAAACTGATGGATGGACAGTGTTACAGGTAGAAAATGGATGGATGGACGGTTTACAGGTAGAGGATGGATAAATGGACAGTGTTACAGGTAGAAAATGGATAGATGGACAGTGTTACAGGTAGAAAATGGGTAGATGGACGGTGTTACAGGTAGAAAATGGATGGATGGACAGTGTTACAGGTAGAAAATGGATAAATGGACAGTGTTACAGGTAGAAAATGGATGGATGGACAGTGTTACAGGTAGAAAATGGGTAGATGGACGGTGTTACAGGTAAAACATGGATGAATGGACGGTGTTACAGGTAGAAAATGGATAGATGGGCAGTGTTACAGGTAGAAAATGGGTAGATGGACGGTGTTACAGGTAGAAAATGGATGGATGGTGTTACAGGTACAAAATGGATGGATGGACGGTGTTACAGGTAGAAAATGGATGAATGGACGGTGTTACAGGTAGAAAATGGATGGATGGTGTTACAGGTAGAAAATGGATGGATGGACAGTGTTACAGGTAGAAAATAGATGGATGTACAGTGTTACAGGTAGAAAATGGATGGATGGACGTATTACAGGTAGAAAATGGATGGATGGACAGAGTTACAGGTAGAAAATGGATGGATGGGCAGTGTTACAGGTAGACAATGGATGGATGGACAGTGTTACAGGTCGAAAATGGATGGATGGACGGTGTTACAGGTAGAACATGGATGGATGGACGATGTTACTGGAAACCAGTGAAGTGGGTCAAAGGATGGACGTTGACCTTCCTGTTCACAGAGTCTTGCGCCCCTGGTGGACTCGGTGGTGACGCCCTGTGATTGAAGGCACTACTTTGTGTGTGGATTTATGAGCCCCCATTAGCGCTTTATTACAGTAAGTAGCAGTGAATAATAGTTTGTAATCAGGACATTGGGCTGCTGAGGAGAGTGTTTGGGTTGGCTCATACATCATTGGACAAATACCAGCACCGGGGACAATGAAGGATGGCCATGGACTTGGTTAGAATCCTCTTTTGTCTCTCATTGTTTTACCCCCGAGAGAACAGCGTCATGGCAAGTGGGGTGTGCCCACACACAAACACACCTTCTCAAAGTTGCTCGAGTCGGCAGTTGTTGGAGACGTTACTTCTTAGCAAAGAAAACTTTGTCACAAAAGGAGGTAGAGTAAGGCTGCAATAAATTTCTAATGGCACTGATATAATATACTAATAATAAACACTCAAATAAGACACTAATATAAAACACTCATATAATAGACTAATAATAAACACTCATATAAAACACTAATATAATAGACTAATAATAAACACTCAAATAAAACACTCATCCTTCCATCCATCCATTTTCTACGGCTTGTCCCGTTTTGGGGTCGCGGGGGGTGCTGGAGCCTATCTCAGCTGCATTCGGGCGGAAGGCGGGGTACACCCTGGACAAGTCGCCATTTCATCACAGGGCCAACACAGACAGACAACATTCACACTCACATTCACACACTAGGGCCAATTTAGTGTTGCCAATCAACTTATCCCTAGGTGCATGTCTTTGGAAGTGGGAGGAAGCCGGAGTACCCGGAGGGAACCCACGCAGTCACGGAGAGAACATGCAAACTCCACACAGAAAGATCCCGAGCCCAGGATCAAACCCAGTATGTTCACTATTTTATTTAAGGACAAACTTGCAATAATAAACATATGTTTGATGTACCCTAAGATTTGTTGTTCAAATACAACCAATAATGCCATTTTTTGTGGTCCCCTTTATTTAGAAAAGTATCAAAAAAGTACCGAAAAGTATTGAAACA
The DNA here is from genome assembly GCF_033978685.3 of Nerophis lumbriciformis. Classification (NCBI taxonomy): domain Eukaryota; kingdom Metazoa; phylum Chordata; class Actinopteri; order Syngnathiformes; family Syngnathidae; genus Nerophis; species Nerophis lumbriciformis. The sequence goes on along the minus strand of NC_084568.2, from coordinate 32,466,963 downwards.
CATTTTAGTACTAATATGAAACACTAGGATAAAACACTAAAATAAAACACTATTAGAATATAAGACACTAATAGAAAACAGTAATATAAAACACAAATATAAGACACTAATAGAAAACAGCTATATAAAACACAAATATAAGACACTAATACAAAACAGTAATAGAAAACACTAATAGAAAACACAATTATAATACACCAATATCAAACACTAATATAAAACACCAACACAAAGCGCTAATATAAAACAACAATATAATACATATCTAAAAACACTAATGTAAAACACTAATATAAAACCCTATTATACAATACTAATACAAAACAGTAACATAAATAACAATATAATATACAAACCCCGTTTCCATAAGAGTGGGGAAATTGTGTTAAATGTAAATATAAAAGGAATACAATGATTTGCAAATCAGTTTCAACCCATATTCAATTGAATATGCTACAAAGATAACATATTTGATGTTCAAACTGATAAACATTTTTTTTTGTGCAAATAATCATTAACTTTAGAATTTGATGCCAGCAACATGTGACAAAGAAGTTGGGAAAGGTGGCAATAAATACTGATAAAGTTGAGGAATGCTCATCAAACACTTATTTGGAACATCCCACAGGTGAACAGGCAAATTGGGAACAGGTGGGTGCCATGATTGGGTGTAAAAGTAGATTTCATGAAATGCTCAGTCATTCACAAACAAGGATGGGGCGAGGATCACCACTTTGTCAACAAATGCGTGAGCAAATTGTTGAAAAGTTTAAGAAAAATCTTTCTCAACCAGATATTGCAAGGAATTTAGGGATTTCACCATCTACGGTCCGTAATATCATCAAAGGGTTCAGAGAATCTGGAGAAATCACTGCATGTAAGCAGCTAAGCCCGTGACCTTCCATCCCTCAGGCTGTACTGCATCAAAAAAGGGACATCAGTGTGTAAAGGATATCACCACATGGGCTCAGGAACACTTCAGAAACCCACTGTCAGTAACTACAGTTGGTCGCTACATCTGTAAGTGCAAGTTAAAACTCTCCTATGCAAGGCGAAAACCGTTTATCAACAACACCCAGAAACGCTGTCGACTTCGCTGGGCCTGAGCTCATCTAAGATGGACTGATACAAAGTGGAAAAGTGTTCTGTGGTCTGACGAGTCCACATTTCAAATTGTTTTTGGAAACTGTGGACGTCGTGTCCTCCGGACCAAAGAGGAAAAGAACCATCCCGATTGTTATAGGCGCAAAGTTGAAAAGCCAGCATGTGTGATGGTATGGGGGTGTATTAGTGCCCAAGACATGGGTAACTTACACATCTGTGAAGGCGCCATTAATGGTGGAAGGTACATACAGGTTTTGGAGCAACATATGTTGCCATCCAAGCAACGTTACCATGGACGCCCCTGCTTATTTCCGCAAGACAATGCCAAGCCACGTATTATATCAACGTGGCATCATAGTAAAAGAGTGCGGGTACTAGACTGGCCTGCCTGTAGTCCAGACCTGTCTCCCATTGAAAATGTGTGGCGCATTATGACGCCTAAAATACCACAACGGAGACCCCGGACTGTTGAACAACTTAAGCTGTACATCAAGCAAGAATGGGAAAGAATTCCACCTGAGAAGCTTCAAAAATGTGTCTCCTCAGTTCCCAAACGTTTACTGAGTGTGGAAAGGCCATGTAACACAGTGGTGAACATGCCCTTTCCCAACTACTTTGGCACGTGTTGCAGCCATGAAATTCTAAGTTAATTATTATTTGCAAATAAAAAATAAAGTTTATGAGTTTGAACATCAAATATCTTGTCTTTGTAGTGCATTCAACTGAATATGGGTTGAAAAGGATTTGCAAATCATTGTATTCCGTTTATATTTACATCTAACACAATTTACCAACTCATATGGAAACGGGGTTTGTATATTTACTACTAAAAGACAAGTTGTCTAGTATTTTCACTATTTTATTTAAGGACAAACTTGCAATAATAAACATATGTTTAATGTACCGTAAGATTTGTTGTTAAAATATAGCCAATAATGCCATTTTTTGTGGTCCCCTTTATTTAGTATTGAAAAGTACCGAAAAGTATCGAAATACATTTTAGTACTGGTACCAAAATATTGATATCGGGACAATACTTGAATTGTGCACCCAAACTAATGGAAAAATTACTCAACTACTAAAATAATCAATAGCTGCAGACACTATGCATTAATGCACATTTTTAATACAACCTTCTTTGTTGTTCGCTGCCACATATATCCCAGCACCACCGCTCTCATGTTTGCTCGGAAAATGTAAAGTTTTGGGCACTGCGTGCGGTTCGGATTTGTTTAATTTTCATTAGCTACAATAATTGAACAATGAATCAAAGCACAAGGGTACGAATCAAATATTTCTTCTAATTGGATAATCAGAAAAATTGATGAACCCTAGTCCGGAACTGGAACCCTGACACTTTGCATTCGGCGAGCCCCGAACGTCCTCTCAGCTTCGTTTTGTCACGGCACATTTTTCAATTCCATTTCACAACAGCGTCGCCGGCCAATCCATCACATTTGGGAGGAATACCAATGATATTTACTGCACGCCATAAAACCCGGCGATTCCGTCTCCCCCCGACCCGCACCAGACGGTCTCCGGGGGACGTGAAACGCGGCGGAACTACACTTCCCCAGGGGGGGCAGAGCTTCATTGGCGGCGCTCCTCGCGGGCGTAATAAACCCGCATTGATCCGCTGACAGGCCTGATTAAAATCAATCCTCAGCTACAGTGTCCCAGCGTGGCGGACCATGCGGGGACCCATCAAACGCACCAGCCCTGTTTGTCACGTCGGCAGCAGTCGCCATACAAAGCACCTTGAGGTGCTTATCCCCTAAGCAGCTAATGTCCTATCCAGATCACTTGTTTGCACATCTAACGGCCAGGAAGAAAAACACTGCTCAGGATGAAATAAAATGACTCTCAATGCCACACAATCGTAGGTCATAAATTAGGGCTGCAAAATTCCGGGAATATTCAAAGTTGGAAACTTTCCATGGGAATAAACATTGAATGCAACATGCTAGATCTTGCAGCATGATTACTACCGTATTTTTTGGAGTATAAGTCGCTCCGGAGTATAAGTTGCACCGGCCGAAAATGCATAATAAAGAAGGAAAAAAAACATATAAGTCGCACTGGAGTATAAATCGCATTTTTTGGGGAAATTTATTTGATAAAAGCCAACACCAAGAATAGACATTTGAAAGGCAATTTAAAATAAATAAAGAATAGTGAACAACAGGCTGAATACCGTATTTTTTGGAGTATAAGTCGCACCGGAGTATAAGTCGCACCTGCCGAAAATGCATATTACAGAAGGGAAAAAAAACATATATAAGTCGCACTGGAGTATAAGTCGCATTTTTGGGTGAAATTTATTTGATATAACCCAACACCAATAATAGATATTTGAAAGGCAATTTAAAATAAATAAAGAATAGTGAACAACAGGCTGCATACCGTATTTTTCGGAGTATAAGTCGCACCGGAGTATAAGTCGCACCTGCCGAAATTGCATATTAAAGAAAAAAAAAAAACATATATAAGTCGCACTGGAGTATAAGTCGCATTTTTTGGGGAAAATTTATTTGATATAACCCAACACCAAGAATAGACATTTGAAAGGGAATTTAAAATAAATAAAGAATAGTGAACAACAGGCTGAACACCTCATTTTTCGGAGTATAAGTCGCACCGGAGTATAAGTCGCACCTGCCGAAAATGCATATTGAAGAAGGAAAAAAAACATATATAAGTCGCACTGGAGTATAAGTCGCATTTTTTGGGGAAATTTATTTGATATAACCCAACACCAAGAATATATATTTGAAAGGCAATTTAAAATAAATAAAGAATAGTGAACAACAGGCTGAATACCGTATTTTTCGGAGTATAAGTCGCACCGGAGTATAAGTCGCACCTGCTGAAAATGCATATTAAAGAAGGAAAAAAAACATATATTAGTCGCACTGGAGTATAAGTCGCATTTTTGGGGAAATTTATTTGATATAACCCAACACCAAGAATAGACATTTGAAAGGCAATTTAAAATAAATAAAGAATAGTGAACAACAGGCTGAATAAGTGTACGTTATATGAGGCATAATGGTAAGAGTCATTCAAATAACTATAACATATAGAACATGCTATACGTTTACCAAACAATCTAATCGCTAAATCCCATGAAATCTTATACGTCTAGTCTCTTACGTGAACGAGCTAAATAATATAATTTGATATTTTACGGTAATGTGTTAATGATTTCACACATAAGTCGCACCTGAGTATAAGTCGCACCCGTTTTTTTCAAAGTATGAAAAATCTGCGACTTATAGTCAGAAAAATACGGTAGCTAAAACAACCTGATTTAATGCAAATTCAGTAGAATTTTTTTATCCGTTAGCTGTGATGCTCATTTTCTCTATGTTAAATCCCATTAATTTATGCTACCAACGTTAGCGATCCGAATGTACCTTTTTTGGGATCTGTAAAGTTCAACTAGTAAATACTAAATCAAAACGTTGTCATACAAGAATGTAGGTTATAGTTTGATTAAGCATGCTGATTGAGTGTTCATTTATTCATCTAGCCTATTTCTATTCATTCATTCATCCATCAGTAACATATTTTTAAAGGCTACTCCAATTGTTTAGCTGACTATTTATATCTGTGTGTGGCATTGCATTAGTCTTATAAAAGCTTATCATCTTCATCATTCTACAGAATAATCAAAACATTTTCAAAATTTACAAACTTCCCGAGCTTAACTTCCCGTGGTAAATTTCCGGAAATTTACCGGAAACTTTGCAACCCTAGTCATAATAACCGACTACTGTATTGGCACAAATATCAGATGGTTTTTCCTCCTTGAGTCTTATAATCAAGGTCTAGAAGTTGATACACCACTGATACACGGAGAAGGGAAGGAAAGTAGAGACTTTTCCACTACAAACGGGCCCCGGAGCCCACTCAAATATTAACACAATTAGTCATTGTGTGAATGCTTCAAAGCCTACACTTATGTTTTTGTTTGGCATGTTCTACCTTCCACATTTTGCACCCGATTCAAACCGTTCCAACTTCAAACTGTTCAGCCTATTCGGGAATCGTGGGCTTTCCCTTGACAAATTCCAAAAATTCCCAGATTTCCCAGAATTCCAGGTTTTCCGGGACATTTTTCCCATTCAAAACGAATTGGCCATTTTTCAAACTTCCACCATTTCCACATTTTTTCAACCGATTCAAACCATTTCACCTTCAACACATTCCACCATTCTGGAAATTTAAACTATCATTTTTCCAAGTTCAAAAAAATTCCAGGAATTCGCGGAATTCCTGTTTTTTCCATCCTTTTTTCTGGCGACTACTCCTTCCACATTTTTCAACCCACTTCAACCGTTCCACCGTGAAAACATTCCTCTTAATCAGGACAAAAAACAAAGTTGTTTTTTGAACTGGAAAACATCCCAGTTTTCCCAAAATTCCAGGAAATTCATAATACCATTTTTCAATTAAAAATGTTATTACTTCAACATTTCTCGACCGATTTAAAAAATTCCAACACCAACCATTTGCATTTTCCAAAAAATTCCCGCTTTTCCCGAAATCCCCAAATTTCAATGAAATTCCCATTGAAATGAATGGGACATTTTTCAAAGTTGCACAATTCCTACATTTTTCAACCTATTTAAACCATTCCAACATCAACACATACCACTCATCCTGGACATTCAGACTAACACTTTTCCCAGTTCCAAACCCAATTCCAGTTTTCCTGGAAATTCAAACTCTTCAACATTTAAACCATTCCGAACTTAAAACTATTGTTACATTCATACTACATTCTGTCAGCATTTCAGTACAACTTCAGCATTTCTTCAGGAATTGCCTCATCCAGTTTTACTCTTGATTTTAATCCTACAGTACTTATAGTTTAACAGGTTAACGCCTTGTCAAAAAATTATGAAACCGTGTGTTAGCCCTCAAATATTTGTATTTATCTCGCACAAACCTCAGGCTTAGGTTAGGCTGATAACAAAAATTCTCAAATATACTACATAAAAAGGGACTAATATAAAACTTACTAGTGCTAAAATAAATGAGCTTGATAATAAATAACAATCAATATGTTTAATTGAACTGTCAATAAAATTCAAGTTCAAACGAATGTACGGCTTCACCACTTTAGTCATAATTTGTGCGCTCATTAAACTTCTCTATGACTCCAGCTTCAGACTTCTTCTGTTTGTTTGAGATTGTCATTACTGCCACAAGTGGTGGAAAAGTGTATCGCAACTGTGTACCACACAACTAAAAAAACAGATATTTTAATGGCGGCCCTCGAGAGGGTGCTTGGTGCCCAACAATGGGCCCTATGGTTAAGAAACACCGACAGTTTCTCTTTGTCTACATTCTAGTTACTATTGCCTTTTATTCATGTTATCTTATCTTTTATCTACCCTTTTATCTTCAATTACATATTGTTTTGCCTTGTGTTTACCTTTTTTACCTTGTATTATTTTGTATTGACCCATTGTAACCTTCTATTACCTTCCTTTAATGTTATTTTACCTTACCTTCCTTTATATTCTATTGACCTTATTTCACTTATTTACTGTTTTATGTTCTACTTACCGTGTTTAACTTTTTACTTAATTTGCTTACCTTCTATTCCACCTTTAATTAACCTTCTTTTAGCATTGTTTTACTTCTTTGACATTGGTTTCTTTTAGCTTTTTTGACCTTCTTCTACCTTCTCTTTGACTTGTTTTACCTTCTACAGTATTTACCTTCTATATCTACATTTTATTTGGCCCCACCATGGGCTGGACTCTCACATTATTAACTGTATCCATCGCACCGGTCACCCGAAAGGGTGTCCCCACATCTGCGGTGCCTTCCAAGGTTTCTTTCGTTGTTCCCATTGGGTTGAGTTTTTTCTTTGGCCTGATGTGGGATGTCGTTGTGGCTTGTGCAGCCATTTGAGACATTGGTGATTAAGGGCTATATAAGTCAACTTTGATTGATTGATTGATTGATATTTACTTTGGTTTATTTTTTATTTACCATTTTACCTTCTATTTTGTTTTACATCTACTCCTTTTAACTCTTATTTACGTAATTTTACCTTCCATTTACCTTGTTTTACCTTATATTGACCTTGTATTACATTTTTACCTTATCTTTAACCTTCCATTTATGTTCTTTTACCTTCTATTTACCGTGTTTACCTTCTTTTTTACCTTGTTTGATGTTCTATTTACCACTTTACCTGTTTTGCCTTCCTTCATTTACATATAAAACAATCAATCCAAGCAACACATTATAAATTGAAGCTTTTTTTTCTAATTAAATGAATCAAATTGATTAATCTCAGCCACCCTGCAGGCAATACTACACACCCATGAACAAATGATTCCGTATGTTCCGTGCGCATGATGGAAAACGGTAAATGAACACATGTATGTCAAATCTAATGTCACTTACTGATTTATCATGTTTTCCTTTTGCGACCAATAGCGTCTAAGTGGGGAATAAAGCACGGCAACACACACAAGTGCCTTTTCCAATACACCCTGAAGTCAAAATCAATGCGGAACACACACATGTTCCATGCTGATCACAAAGGCAACACACTTTCACTTAATGGCCGGGAATAAATGTTACAAATGAGAAACATATTTACAAACAAGCTATGGAGATGATATCAGTAGAAAAAAAAATGCATTTAGTTTAGGTGTTAGAGTAATTGTTTCTAAATTATCACAAAAAACTTTGTGTTACATTTGAGGGCCCGGTGAGAAGACACAAGCTGTCTTTAAAACCTACGAAGAAGAAGGCTCGTAAAACTCCACTGTGTAAGGGGGGAAGCCACATGAAGGGTTTTCTGTTTTCTCTCATGTATGGTAATCAACAGAAATATATTGTTCTAACCCAAGGACTTTAAAGCAGAGAGAAAGCAGGATCTGCCCAATTTCCAGACGACCTCTTTTTGAAGTATTTTACAAACTATTTTTGAACTATTTTATGGACCTCTTTTTGAACTATTTTACAAACTCTTTTTGAACTATTTTATGGAACTCTATTTGAACTATTTTACGAACCTTTGTCCTTTGGAAGCAGTGGTGGCCATATGGTCGGGGAGGGTCCAAAATAAAAGAAGGAGGCGTGCAATCTTTTGGCAGAACGTAATGACACTGTGCAAAGGTACATATGTGCATGTTTCTCCTCACTGAACCACATTGAATTTTGTCTCTGTTTGATTATTTGCTTCTTGTCTTGTTTAATAGAGGCCATCAGTGTTTGAATCTGACATTAGGTAATAATGAGTCATGTATTGGAATATGGGATCCACTATTTTAATTTGTTTGAACTATTAAATTAACCTAAAATATGACTTATTTGATCTTTGTGTAAAATATTGGACACCATTTTAATACATGGCTGTGATGATAATGCAATTGAGGGATTTTTAATCATTGCTATGTTGGAATTCTTATTAATATTGACACTGTTGTTTATATTATTAATTTTTCTTTGACTACTTTTGGAATGTTTTGTGTCATGTTTGTGTGTCCTCTCAATTGCTCTGTTGATTGCTATTCTGAATGTTGCTGGGCCGGGTTTGGTTTTGGAATTGGAATTGTATTATTATTATTATTTTGTTGGACTGATTAATAACAAAAAAATAAAATACAATAAAAAGATTTACAGTAAATTATCAGAGAAAAAAAATGTTCAATCCAAAATGAGATAAATATTTAGGACACTGTTGAGGCAGATGTTGTCAGCACTGCCTGCAGGAGCAAAGGTCACCGCCTCTGTCCATGGTGCTGAGGACAGAGCACCATCAGACGGGGGCGTGGCAGAGCTGACGGTGAGACACAGCTGGCAGGTGATTAGATTTCACAGGTGGTACGTGTTAATCTAATCATCTGTTGTCTTTAACAGTAAGCGGCCGGGAGAAAAGAGGGAAGAGAGAGGATACGGACGTGGCTGTAAAGTCACATTCCGCAGGAGAAATACTTTGTTAAAGCAATTGATTATTAAAACTTTGTTAAAACGGCACGCTTGGCTCCTGTGAAGTGTCTCCCAGTGGGACCGCTAGGAAGCGACTTCCACAGACACCTTAAAAGGTAGGTAGGTAGTAGTAGGGGGACGGTTGGGAGAGTGGCTGTGCCAGCAACCTGAGGGTTCCTGGTTCAATCCCCACTTTCTACCAACTTCGTCACGTCCGTCGTGTCCTTGAGCAAGACACTTCACCCTTGCTCATGATGGGTTGTGGTTAGGGCCTTGCATGGCAGCTCCCGCCATCAGTGTGTGACTTAGACTTAGACTTCCTTTTATTGTCATTCAAATTGGAACTTTACAGTACAGATAAGAACAAAATTCCGTTTCATTAGCTCAGGGTAGTGCAGGATAAAAGAGCAATGTGTGTGTGAATGGGTGAATGTGGAAATAGTGTCAAAGAGCCTTGAAGGTAGAAAAGTGCTATACAGGTATAACCCATTTAGTCGGTAGGTAGGTTTTTTTGATTGATTGAAACTTTTATTAGTAGATTGCACAGTGCAGTACATATTCCGTACAATTGACCACGAAATGGTAACACCCGAATAAGTTTTTCAACTTGTTTAAGTCGGGGTCCACGTTAATCAATTCATGGTATCATTGCGCAAGTACAACAAAACTTTGTTTTCAGCACAAACCCGTTCAAGATTAGACAAACAAACAAACAGTGTACAGGGTGACAGGACAGGAACGCTGATGGGTTGCCACAAGGCGCCCCGTAAAAGGTGGGAAAAAGGTAAACGCTGGGGGAGGATGAGTAAAAAAATACAATCTAGACTGGGCTCCTAAGGGGGTCTGGTCTGGAGTGGGAAAAAAAAAACCTCCACAGCAAAGCACATGTAATGTGTATAACATACATTTCGAGACTTGCAACAGAAGGGAGGGAGTGGGGGCTACGGTGGCAGGAAAAAGGGAAAAGTTGGTTGGTATTGTCATGTTTTAGCTAAATGGGCTGTTTGCAACATGCTTTATACAAAAACAACGGGCTAGTTTATGTTACTCTTTCAAATGTTCTTGTAATCAGACCATATTTTCGGGAAATTTGATGGAATCTTTACCTGTTTATGTCACCATTAGTGTCTATATCGTTCACAATTAGAGATGTCCGATAATATCGGACTGCTGATATTATCGGCCGATAAATGCTTTAAAATGTAATATCGGAAATTATCGGTATCGGTTTCAAAAAGTAAAATGCATGACTTTTTAAAACGCCGCTAGTGTGTACCCGGACGTAGGGAGAAGTACAGAGCGCCAATAAACCTTAAAGGCACTGCCTTTACGTGCTGGCCCAGTCAAATGATATCTACGGCTTTTCACACACACACACAAGTGAATGCATCATACTTGGTCAACAGCCATACAGGTCACACTGAGGGTGGCCGTATAAACAACTTTAACACTGTTACAAATATGCGCCACAGTGTGAACCCACACCAAACAAGAATGACAAACACATTTCGGGAGAACATCTGCACCGTAACACAACATAAACACAACAGAACAAATACCCAGAATCCCTTGCAACATTAACTCTTCCGGAACGCTGCAATATACACCCCTCGCTCCCCCCCCCCACCCCCCGACACACCTCAACCACGTCCCCCCCAACCCCGCCTACCTCAACCTCCTCATGCTCAGAGAGAGCATGTCCCAAATTCCAAAGTTGCTGTTTTGAGGCATGTTAAAAAAAAAAAAAAACTTTGTGACTTCAATAATAAATATGGCAGTGCCATGTTGGCATTTTTTTCCCATAACTTGAGTTGATTTATTTTGGAAAACCTTGTTACATTGCTTAATGCATCCAGCGGGGTATCACAACAAAATTAGGCATAATAATGTGTTCATTCCACGACTGTATATATCGGTATTGGTTGATATCGGAATCGGTAATTAAAAGTTGGACAATATCGGAATACCGGATATCGGCAAAAAAGCCATTATCGGACATCTCTATTCACAATTATTTATTACGGAATATAGAATAAAAATATGAATAAATAAAATAAACACATCATTAAAAAAAATAGCAACTAATTATTTATGATGTGTTATTAATCAATCAAATTAATCGTATTTTAAACCACAGCTAATAAAACGCAATAATAATAAAAGCACTAACTCTTCCGGGATGCTACAATATACACCCCACACTCCATCCCCCCCGCCCCACCTAAACCTCCTCATGCTCTCTCAGGGAGAGCATGTCCCAAATTCCAAGCTGCTGTTTTGAGGCATGTTAATAAAAATAATGCACTTTGTGACTTCAATAATAAATATGGCAGTGCCATGTTGGCATCTTTTTCCATAACTTGAGTTGATTTATTTTGCAAAACCTTGTTACATTGTTTAATGCATCCAGCGGGGCATCACAACAAAATTAGGCATAATAATGTGTTAATTCCACCACTGTATATATCGGTGTCAGTTCACATCAGAATCGGTAATTAAAAGTTGGACAATATCGGAATACCGGATATCGGCAAAAAAGCCATTATCGGACATCTCTATTCACAATTATTTATTACAGAATATAGAATAAAAATATGAATAAATAAAATAAACACATCATTAAAAAAATAGCAACTAATTATTTATGATGTGTTATTAATTAATCAAATTAATCGTATTTTAAACCACAGCTAATAAAATGCAATAATAATAAAAGCACTAACTCTTCCGGGATGCTACAATATACACCCCCCACCTAAACCCCGCCCACCTCAACCTCCTCATGCTCTCTCAGGGAGAGCATGTCCCAAATTCCAAGCAGCTGTTTTGAGGCATGTTAAAAAAAAAGAATGCACTTTGTGACTTCAATAATAAATATGGCAGTGCCATGTTGGCATTTTATTTCCATAACTTGAGTTGATTTATTTTGCAAAACCTTGTTACATTGTTTAATGCATCCAGCGGGGCATCACAACAAAATTAGGCATAATAATGTATATATCGGTATCGGTAATTAAGAGTTGGACAATATCGGAATATCGGATATCGGCAAAAAAGCCATTATCGGACATCTCTGTTCACAACTATTTATTATGGAATATAGAATACAAATATTAATAAATAAAATAAACACATCATTAAAAAAATAGCAACTAATTATTTATGATGTGTTATTAATCAATCAAATTAATCGCATTTTAAACCACAACTAATAAAATGCTGGGAAAAGTTTTGCAAAGAACAAAAGTTTAGTCCTGGTTCTCAGGACACAAGCCATGAATCTCACGCGGCGTCTTGTGTTTGACAAATATTGGCGACAGAGCAAACATCAAAACCAGATAAGTCATTTATTTGATTTCAGGACTGCTCGTTTAATGAACTAATTCTTCCAGCGTGTATGCTCAGCATTAAACCTGGAACCTGAATTTTAATCTAAATTTATGCCAAAAACCACAATTGTGTGACAAATTGGCAAGATGCCTCTGCAAACGTAACCCTGCAATCTTACCCAGGACGAGAAGTGCAGATAAACAGGCATTGATGTGAGATTCTCCACGTTTGGCCGGAATTAAAAAGCATGACATTGCATTATTCAAAAGGTATTTTTTTTGGTGCTTTTTTTTACAGGCTTGGCTCCATCAAACGGGCTCATAATTGTACGTGGACAAGAGATATTGATCAGGATCCCAGCTGTGGGAGCACATTTCTAACTTTGCTTTTCTGCCCGGACAACAAATCAATATCATCAAGCTTTTTTTTGTGACTGCCTGATATGCGCGGTCGCTCAAGCGTTTGATTTTCATTAAAAACAACAAAAAACACAAGCAAAAAAAAAATAATAACTCGATTAGAGGCGATAACGTTGCACACGTTACAGTCACAGCCGAAAGAGCGGTGGCTGGAACTCATTATCATAACATTTGCCTTTTGGGAACAGAGTGGTGTTCTCTGAAGGATGCCTCAGGGAACAAAAAAACATTGATTAAAAGGAAAATGATAATCAAATAAACCTTCAGTATTATGCAGAGTGATTATTGGAAGTCACCCCCTGCAGGCTTGCCAATGCTGAGAACTCGGTCGTGGTCCACAATGCTCCACTAATCATCTCCGACCAACTACATATTTAAAAGGGAACTGCACTTTTTTGGAATTCTGCCCATTGTTTACAGTCGTTACGGTTGTTTGTTTGTTTTTGGATTCCGACATGTAAAAATCGCCTCTTTCTTGGTTGCTGGCAAACAATAGATTCTACCTCTAAATCATACTTGCCAACCTTGAGACCTCCGATTTCGGGAGGTGGGGGCAGGGGGTGGGGGTGGGCGTGGTCGGGGTGGGACGGGGGCGTGGTTGGGGGCGTGGCTAAAAGGGGAGGGGTATATTTACAGCTAGAATTCACCAAGTCAAGTATTTCATATATATATATATATATATATATTATATATATATATATATATATATATATATATATATATATAAAAAAAAATAAAACAAAAAAATAAATATATATATATATATATATATATATATAAGAAATACTTGACGTTCAGTGAATTCTAGCTATATATATATATATATATATATATATATATATATATATATATATATATATATATATATATATGAAATACTTGAATTTCAGTGTTCATTTATTTACACATATACACACACATAACACTCATCTACTCATTGTTGAGTTAAGGGTTGAATTGTCCATCCTTGTTCTATTCTCTGTCACTATTTTTCTAACCATGCTGAACACCTCTCTGACAATGCATTGCTGTGTGGCACGCACAAAAGTGCTTTCATCAAATGCACTAGATGGCAGTATTGTCCTGTTTAAGAGTGTCACAACATTGCTGTTTACGGCAGACGAACTGCTTTACGGTATACAAAAACGTGACTGCTGTTGTTGTGTGTTGTTGCCGCGCTGGGAGGACGTTAATGAAACTGCCTAACAAACCAAGAACTCGCCCTCCATCATTCTACAGTTATAACGTCATTGGGTAGGCACACCGTTTATATTGTGGGTTAGCGGACTCAGGTCCTCAAGGACCTGAGTCCGCCTGAATTTCGGGAGATTTTCGGGAGAAAATTTGTCCCGGGAGGTTTTCGGGAGAGGCGCTGAATTTCGGGAGTCTCCCGGAAAATCCGGGAGGGTTGGCAAGTATGCTCTAAATCACTTTAAAAATTCATTCAAAAACCATCAACAACAGCATTATTCATTTAGCTTCATGGCAAAGACCAGCTCCGGACTACGGCAACGCATGTAATGTCTTGAGTAGGGATGTCCGATAATGGCTTTTTGCCGATATCCGATATTCCGATATTGTCCAACTCTTTAATTACCGATACCGATATCAACCGATACCGATATATACAGTCGTGGAATTAACACATTATTATGCCTAATTTGGACAACCAGGTATGGTGAAGATAAGGTCCTTTTAAAAAAAATTAACAATAAAATAAGATAAATAAATTAAAAATATTTTCTTGAATAAAAAAAAAAAAGTAAAACAATATAAAAACATTTACATAGAAACTAGTAATTAATGAAAATGAGTAAAATTAACTGATAAAGGTTAGTACTATTAGTGGAGCAGCAGCACGCACAATCATGTGTGCTTACGGACTGTATCCCTTGCAGACTGTATTGATATATATTGATATATAATGTAGGAACCACAATATTAATAACAGAAAGAAACAACCCTGTTGTGTGAATGAGTGTAAATGGGGGAGGGAAGTTTTTTGGGTTGGTGCACTAATTGTAAATGTATCTTGTGTTTTTTATGTTGATTAAATAAAAATAAAAAAACAACAAAAAAAAACGATACTGATAATAAAAAAAACGATACCGATATTTTCTGATATTACATTTTAAAGCATTTATCGGCATTTATAGTCTTGAGAATTGCAACTGTGTGCAAGGTATACTATATAATACTTGCAAATGAGACGAAGAAATGTAAGAAAACGAGATAGAACCGACCCAAATCCCATCGGTCCTATTGGGTACCGATTCACGTAAAATCAAATAGTGCCGTATTTTGATACCTTTATAGCATGTGACATCACATTTCCTTCAGAACTTCTCGAGGCAATGTCACAATTTTCTATGCCAACAAAATGAAAAGAAGGCTCCATTATTAAAAATGTGATGCTGTTGGGTATGATTAGCATTAGCAATTTCACATGGCGACCTCAAGACCTCCAAATTTGGTGATAAAAACTACAACTTACAACCAAACAGCTAGTGTGTATTAAGTGCAATACTTACAGTACGAACACTTTGCAGGACTCAACAAAATACACGACTGGCACATTTAGCTTCAGGGCAAAGACCAGTTCCCGACTACGGCAACGCATCAAATGTCTTGAGAATTGCAACTGCGTGCAAGGTTGGCTATATAATACTTGCAAATGAGACGAAGAAATGTAAGAAAACGAGATATAACAAAATAGATAGATAGAACCGATAGAGAGATAGAACCGACCCAAATCCCATCGGTCCTATTGGGTACCGATTCACGTAAAATCAAATAGTGCCGTATTTTGATACCTTTATAGCATGTGACATCACAATTCCGTCAGACCTTCTAGAGGTAATGTCACAATTTTCCATGCCAACAAAATGAAAAGAAGGCTCCACTATTAAAAATGTGATGCTATTGGGTATAATTAGCATTAGCAATTTCACATGGCGACCTCAAGACCTCCAAATTTGGTGATCAAAGCTACAACTTACAACCAAACAGCCGGTGTGTATTAGGTACAATACTTACAGTACAAACACTTTGCAGGACCCAACAACATACACAACTGGCACATTTAGCTTCACGGCAAAGACCAGTTCCGGACTATGGCAACACATCTAATGTCTTGAGAATTGCAACTGCATGCAAAGTTAACTATATAATACTTGCAAATGAGACGCAGAAATGTAAGAAAACGAGATCGAACAACATGTGTTAAGTACAATACTTACAGTACGAACACTTTACAGGACTCAACAAAATACAAGACTGGCAAAGACCAGTTCCAGACTATGGCAACGCATCTAATGTCTTGAGAATTGCAACTGCATGCAAGGTCGACTATAGAATACTTGCAAATGAGACGAAGAAATGTAAGAAAACGAGATACAACAACATGTATTAAGCACAATACTGACAGTACAAACACTTTGTAGGAGTCAACAAAATACACGACTGGCAAAGACCAGTTCCTGACTATGGCAACGCAATTAATGTCTTGAGAATTGAAACTGCATGCAAGGTTGACTATAGAATACTTGCAAATGAGATGCAGAAATGTCAGAAAACAAGATAGAATAACACGTAATAAGTATAATACTAACAGTACAGACACTTTGCAGGACTCAACAAAATACATGACCGGCAAAAACCAGTTCCGGACCACGGGAACGCATCTAATATCTTGAGAATTGCAACTGCATGCAAGGTTTACTATATACAACTTTCAAATGAGACGAATACATTTAAGAAAACGAGATAGAGCAACATGTATTGAGTACAATACTTACAGTACGAACACTTTTCAGGACCCAACAAAATACACGACTGGCAAAAAACAGTTCTTGACTACGGCAGCAGATCTAATGTCTTGAGAATTGCAACTGCATGCAAGGTTGACTATAGAATACTTGCAAATGAGACGCAGAAATGTGAGAAAACGAGATAGAACAACATGTATTAAGTACAATACTTACAGTACGAACACTTTGCAGGACTCAACAAAATACACGACTGGCAAAGACCAGTTCCGGACTATGGCAACGCATCTAATGTCTTGAGAATTGCAACTGCATACAAGGTTGACTATAGAATACTTGCAAATGAGACGCAGAAATGTGAGAAAACGAGATAGAACAACACGTATTAAGTACAATACTTACAGTTTGAACACTTTGCATTACTCAATAAAATACATGACGGGACTATGGCAACGCATCTAATGTATTGAGAATTGCAACTGCATGCAAGGTTGACTATAGAATACTTGCAAATGAAATGCAGAAATGTAAGAAAACAAGATAGAACAACATGTAATAAGTACAATACTGACAGTACAGAAACTTTGCAGGACTCAACAAAATACATGACTGGCAAAAACCAGTTCCGGACCACGGCAACACATCTAATGTCTTAAGAATTGCAACTGCAAGCAAGGTCGACTATAGAATACTTGCAAATGAGACGAAGAAATGTAAGAAAACGAGATAGAATAACATGTATTAAGTACAATGCTGACAGTACGAACACTTTGCAGGACTCAACAAAATACACGGCTGGCAAAAACCAGTTCCGGACCAAGGCAACACATCTAATGTCTTGAGAATTGCAACTGCATGCAAGGTTAACTATATAATAATTTCAAATGAGACGAAGACATGTAAGAAGACGAGATACAACAACATATATTAAGTACAATACTTACAGTACAAAAACTTTGCAGGATTCAACAAAATACATGACTGCCAAAGACCAGTTCCGGACTATGGCAACGCATCTAATGTCTTGAGAATTGCAACTGCATGCAAGGTCGACTGTAGAATACTTGCAAATGAGATGCAAAAATGTAAGAAAACAAGATAGAACAACATGTATTAAGGACAGTACATACAGAACGAACACTTTGCAGGACTCCACAAAATACACGACTGGCAAAGACCAGTTCCGGACTACGGCAGCACATCTAATGTCTTGAGAATTGCAACTGCATGCAAGGTTGACTATAGAATACTTGCAAATGAGATGAAGAAATTTAAGAAAACGAGATAGAACAACATGTATTAAGTACAATACTTACAGTCCGAACACTTTGCAGGACTCAACAAAATACACGCCTGGCAAAGACCAGTTCCGGACTATGGCAACGCATCTAATGTCTTGAGAATTGCAACTGCATGCAAGGTTAACTATATAATACTTGCAAAAGAGATGCAGAAATGTAAGAAAACGAGATAGAACAACATGTATTAAGTACAATACTTACAGAACAAACACTTTGCAGTTCTCAATAAAATACACGACGGGACTACGGCAACCCATCTAATGTCTTGAGAATTGCAACTGCATGCTAGGTTAACTATATAATACTTGCCAATGAGACGCAGAAATGCAAGAAAACAAGATAGAACAACATGTATTAAGTACAATACTTACAGTACGAACACTTTGCAGGACTCAAAGACCAGTTCCGGACTACGGCAACACATCTAATATCTTGAGAATTGCAACTGCATGCTAGGTTAACTATATAATACTTGCCAATGAGACGCAGAAATGTAAGAAAACAAGATAGAACAACATGTATTAAGTACAATACTTACAGTATGAACACTTTGCAGGACTTAACAAAATACACGGCTGGCAAAAAACAGTTCCGGACCAAGGCAACGCATCTAATGTCTTGAGAATTGCAACTGCATGCAAGGTTGACTATATAATACTTGCCAATGAGACGCAGAAATGTAAGAAATCGAGATAGAACAACATGTATTAAGTACAATACTTACAGTACGAACACTTTGCAGTTCTCAATAAAATACACGACGGGACTACGGCAACCCATCTAATGTCTTGAGAATTGCAACTGCATGCTCGGTTAACTATATAATACTTGCAAATGAGACGCAGAAATGTAAGAAAACGAGATAGAACAACATGTATTAAGTACAATACTTACAGTATGAACACTTTGCAGGACTCAACAAAATCCGCGACTGGCAAAGACCAGTTCCGGACTATGGCAAAGCATCTAATGTCTTGAGAATTGCAACTGCATGCAAGGTTGACTATATAATACTTGCAAATGAGACAAAGAAATGTAAGAAAACGACATAGACCAACAAATCTTCATCAGCTCAATGTTCAATACAAAGGAAACGCTATTTTACATTCACTTTTATCAGCACGTGACCACACACAGTCTTGGTACAGATTGCTGGCGATAATTAGCAGCGTATTGACTGAAATGTGAGAAGGTAATCATCCCTGGATGTGAGCGCCTGCTATGCATGCACCACCTATGTGCACTTGCTGTAACAAGTCATTTGAATGTGTATGCACACGTTTCTCCCTTGACAAGCTCTTGTGTATTCATCGTTCATAATGAACACAATCTGACCCCAGGCATTGCGCACTTGTGTGCGTGAGCATACACTATGCGGAATATAGGACTCCATTAAATGAGCCTTTCTCAGAGCAAAGCATGTGGGGGTCGGCGTACAAAGTCTCGAGGACACCTGTAGCTGCAGCGCTGGGGAAATCTCGGCAGCTGTTTGAGACGTACTGACGATATGGTGTGCATTCAAATGGCCTGTCAAGGTATGTTTAGTGTGGAAAGGACACGCAGACTAGGTTTGGAGGGAAGGAAGCAGGCATCTGGACAAAAATCAATATTGTCATTGTGATTCATGAGGGTAGTCATCTACGGCAAGGTTGAAAAAACCATCCCTGAACAGAGGAGGTGGTCTGCGACACCACCTGTCTCCCACATACAACACTGTCCTTTCAACCATTCCTAAACGACTCTGCAATGTAGCCTCTAACAGATAACAATAGTTAGAAATATTCTGCTCACGTTTGTGCCATATGTTTACAACTGAATACTTTGGGCGGTTGGTGGTCCATCGTTCTGCCACACATTACCTTAATGCTAACAAGGAGAAATGACATTTCAACGACTGTTGTTGGCATTGACGGTAGGATTGCTCGTTTGCATCTCAACAGTTGATGAACAATGTTCTTGTTCATCAGGTCATTGTCATCTCAGGGCATTCAACCGACTGCAACTGGACTGTTTGGTTTGGCTTACAAGACGTTTCGTATCTCATTCGAGTAGGCTTCATCAGTTCATGATCATGTCCTTAGATTGATCAGATCGAGTCTTAGACTTAGATTGGTCAGATCCAGTCTTAGACTTAGATTGGTCAGATCGAGTCTCAGTGTTGGATTGGTCAGATCCAGTCTCAGACTTGGATTGGTCAGATCTAGTCTTAGACCTGGATTGGTCAGATCCAGTCCAAGATTTGGATTGGTCAGATCCAGTCTTAAACTTGGACTGGTCAGATCCAGTCTTAGACTTGGATTGGTCATATCCAGTCTTAGACTTGGATTGGTCATATCCAATCTTAGACTTGGACTGGTCAGGTCTTAAAATTGGATTGGTCGATCGAGTCTTAGACTTAGATTGGTCAGATCTAGTCTTAGACTTAGATTGGTCAGATTCAGTCTTAGACTTAGATTGGTCAGATCCAGTCTTAGAATTGGATTGGTCAGATCTAGTCTTAAACTTAGATTGGTCAGATCCAGTCTTAGACTTGGATTGGTCAGATCTAGTCTTAGACTTGGATTGGTCAGTTCTAGTCTTTGACTTGGATTGTCAGAACTAGTCTTAGACTAGGATTGGTCAATTCTAGTCTTAGACTTGGATTGTCAGATCTAGTCTTAGACTTAGATTGGTCAGATCCAGTCTTAGACTTGGATTGGTCAGATCTAGTCTTAGACTTGGATTGGTCAGTCCTAGTCTTAGACTTGGATTGGTCAGTTCTAGTCTTAACTTGGATTGTCAGATCTAGACTTAGACTTGGATTGTCAGATCTAGTCTTAGACTTAGATTGGTCAGATCCAGTCTTAGACTTGGATTGTCAAATCTAGTCTTAGACTTGGATTGGTCAGAGCTAGTCTTAGACTTGGATTGTCAGATCTAGTCTTAGACTTGTATTGGTCAGTTCTAGTCTTAGACTTGGATTGTCAGATCTAGTCTTAGACTTGGGTTGGTCAGATCCAGTCTTAGACTTGGATTGTCAGATCTAGTCTTAGACTTGGATTGTCAGATCTAGTCTTAGACTTGGATTGTCAGATCTAGTCTTAGACTTGGATTGGTCAGATCTAGTCTTAGACTTGGATTGTCAGATCTAGTCTTAGACTTGGATTGGTCAGATTTAGTTTTAGACTTGGATTGGTCAGTTCTAGTCTTAGACTTGGATTTTCATATCTAGTCTTGGACTTAGATTTGTCAGTTTAGACTTAGACTCGGATTGTCAGATCTAGTCTTGGACTTGGATTGGTCAGATTTAGTCTTAGACTTGGATTGGTCAGTTCTAGTCTTAGACTTGGATTGTCAGATCTAGTCTTAGACTTGGATTGGTCAGTTCTAGTCTTTGACTTGGATTGTCAGATCTAGTCTTAGACTTAGATTGGTCAGATCCAGTCTTAGACTTGGATTGGTCTGATCTAGCCTTAGACTTGGATTGGTCAGATCTAATCTTAGACTTGGATTGGTCATATCTAGTCTTAGACTTGGATTGGTCAGTTCTAGTCTTAGACTTGGATTGTCAGATCTAGTCTTAGACTTAAATTGGTCAGATCCAGTCTTAGACTTGGATTGGTCAGATCTAGTCTTAGCCTTGGATTGGTCAGTTCTAGTCTTAGACTTGGATTGTCAGATCTAGTCTTAGATTTGGATTGGTCAGATCTAGTCTTAGACTTGGATTGTCAGATCTAGTCTTAGACTTGGATTGGTCAGATCTAGTCTTAGACTTAGATTTGTCAGTTTAGACTTGGACTCGGATTGTCAGATCTAGTCTTAGACTTGGATTGGTCAGATTTAGTCTTAGACTTGGATTGGTCAGTTCTAGTCTTAGACTTGGATTGTCAGATCTAGTCTTAGACTTGGATTGGTCAGATCTAGACTTAGACTTAGATGGGTCAGTTTAGTCTTAGACTTGGGTTGTCAGATCTAGTCTTAGACTTAGAATGGTCAGATCTAGTCTTAGACTTAGATTGGTCAAATCTAGTCTTAGTCTTTGATTGGTCAGATCTAGTCTTAGACTTGGATTGTCAGATCTGGTCTTAGACTTGGATTGTCAGATCTAATCTTAGACTTAGAATGGTCAGATCTAGTCTTAGACTTAGATTGGTCAAATCTAGTCTTAGTCTTTGATTGGTCAGATCTAGTCTTAGACTTGGATTGTCAGATCTGGTCTTAGACTTGGATTGTCAGATCTAATCTTAGACTTAGAATGGTCAGATCTAGTCTTAGACTTAGATTGGTCAAATCTAGTCTTAGTCTTTGATTGGTCAGATCTAGTCTTAGACTTGGATTGGTCAAATCTAGTGTGAGACTTGGATTGGTAAAATCAAGTCTTAGACTTGGGTTGGTCTGATCTAGTTTTATATTTAGATTGGTCAAATCTAGTCTTAGTCTTGGATTGGTCACATCTAGTCTTAGATTTGGATTGGTCAAATCTAGACTTAGACTGGTCAGATCTAGTCTAGCAGTTGGTGCCAAAACACCAAATATTCATAATATTGTATATTTTCTCACTACGATAGGGCAAAACCATCCCTGTCCAGGCACACCCTCCTGGCGTTGGAGTATAAATATTTGGGGTTTTGGCACCAATCTAAGTCTAAGACTAGATCTGACTAATTTAAGTCTATGAGCATGAACTGATGAAGCCTACTTGGAGGGAGGTGAAACGTCTTCTAAGAGAAACCAAACAGTCCAGTAGAATGCCCTGAGATTACAATGACCTGGATGAACGAGAACATCCACAGACATTGTGATTAATGAGTTTTCCTTGGAAAACAAATAAATAATTAAATAACGATTCCTTTGCTGGGCGGACCACACGCCTCCAGTAAATGCCAGGGGACCCTCCACCGGGACGAGCAAGGCCAACAAGCACTTTTCCCTCCCTCACTGCATTATCAGTCAATCTGTCTCATCCAGGTGTTACGTGGGCACCATCTGGGTCAGGTATCCTCAGCACAGAAGCACTCACGAGTCGGCTCGTTCTCCAGAAAGCACACCATATGGTCATCTTTGGAGGCGGGCACGAATGATGAAGGTTAAATCTTCCCCAAAGTCTTCCCATCTGTATCCTATAGGATGATCATCCTGGGTTTGGTCCCACAGGAGTCCAGTCTATGTTTAAAGTATCTTAGGTGCAGAATAGTACTGATTCTACCTTAATCGTTGGATGTAAATACAGTCGTGGTCAAAAGTTTACAGGTTAAGGGGGGAGGAGTATATTTATAGCTAGAATTCACTGAAATTGAAATATTTCTTATATCAATATATATATATAAATACAATAAATACTTGACTTTCAGTGAATTCTAGCTATATATATATGTATGTATTTTATTGTATATATACTGTATATTTATATATACCAGTGACGTGCGGTGAGGTTGATGGCTGGTGAGGCACTGACTTCATCACAGTCAGATTTACAAACATATGAACCCTAAAGAGTATCTTATTCACCATTTGATTGGCAGCAGTTAACGGGTTATGTTTAAAAGCTCACACCAGCATTCTTCCCTGCTTGGCACTCAGCATCAAGAGTTGGAATTGGGGGTTAAATCACCAAAAATTATTCCCGGGCGCGGCGCCGCTGCAGCCCACTGCTCCCAGGGGGTGATCAAGGGGATGGGTCAAATGCAGAGGACACATTTCATTATAGTGTGTGTGTGACAATCATTGGTACTTTAACTTAACTTTAACTTTACACATACAAACTGTAGCACACAAAAAAAGCACATTTAATTAAAAAAACGTTATTATGGTCTTACCTTTACTTAGAAATTAAGTCCATGCGCCGCAACTAAAGCCCTCACTTAAACGTTCCACGTGCAAGATTGAATCTATTTAAAAAAGTGTAACCGAGGGTTTATAAATGTGGCCTATACTGTATGAAACTACAAAATAACAAACACGGAGGCTTCAGTTTACACGAGGACCACTTTATTTACCTTCTTTCAAAAACCTCCGCAACGTGACATCACTTCCGCTCTTAGCGCCTTCAAAATAAGAGCTCAAGGCATATACTGTATAACAGCGCATAACAGGAACTTAACATCACAAAGAGGAAAGCCCATGAAAATAGGTTACAAAAGTTATTTAATAAGAAGCCAAAAAGTGCAAAAACAATAATGTTCGTGTTGTAGGAGTTGTGAATTAGGTACACCTGCAGTCTGCAGGTGTACCTAATGTTGTGGCCCTGCAGTCATTCACAACTCCTCCAACACGAACATTATTGTTTTTGCACTTTTTGGCTTCTTATGAAATAATTTCTTAAAATAGATTCAATCTTGCACGTGGAAAGTTTAAGTGTGGGCTTTAGTTGATATAACAATTCTACGGCGGTGGTGCAGGAGGCGAGCCTCAGCCAGTGCGTCTTTTGCAGCCGTTTTATGATCGCTCAGCACAAGATATACGTTACACACATACAGTTCTTGACAAAATACACTGTACATTATATACCTCAGCTAACTAAACTATGGAAATGTATAATATAATTCATATAGCAATACGGTCTCACTGCACAGCAGGCCAGCAGTTAGCCGAGTCCGCAATCCATGTTGAGGCACAACGCAGTGACGTGCCTCAACTGCTGTTCACCGCACCGTCTCTTCTCAGTATTTGAACGGCAAATGTGAAAATTCAGCGATTTTAAATAAAAATAATCTAAAACTGGTGAAGCTAAATGGAAAATAACTTTATAGTATAATCACTGCATACATATAACAATTTAATAAATTTAATCAACGTGGCTTCATAGTAAAAGAGTGCGGGTACTAGACTGGCCTGCCTGTAGTCCAGACCTGTCTCCCATTGAAAATGTGTGGCGCATTATGAAGCCTAAAATACCACAACGGAGACCCCCGGACTGTTGAACAACTTAAACTGTACATCAAGCAAGAATGGGAAATAATTCCACCTGAGAAGCTTCAAAAATGTGTCTCCTCAGTTCCCAAACGTTTACTGAGTGTTGTTAAAAGGAAAGGCCATGTAACACAGTGGTGAACATGCCCTTTCCCAACTACTTTGGCACGTGTTGCAGCCATGAAATTCTAAGTTAATTATTATTTGCAAAAAAATAATAAAGTTTATGAGTTTGAACATCAAATATCTTGTAGTGCATTCAATTGAATATGGGTTGAAAAGGATTTGCAAATCATTGTATTCCGTTTATATTTACATCCAACACAATTTCCCAACTCATATGGAAACGGGGTTTGTATTATTCCCCTTGGTCTAATGAATGTATAACACGGTGCAATGTATAATGATGCAATATTTGCATAAGTAAAACTGACCAAGAACGATGAACCCGAGTATACCACTGAATTTGAAAAACAAAAAGAGGCATCCAACGATCCAACATACGAAAGAAAACCAAACTCAAGACATATTTCCGCATTGTTCCCGACGACGCGATGCAAGTGTCACCCACGGCAACAAGTCCGTGTCGGATGGATGTTTTAAAGGGGAACATTATCACCAGACCTATGTAAGCGTCAATATATACCTTGATGTTGCAGAAAAAAGACCATATACTGTATTTTTTTAACCGATTTCTGAACTCTAAATGGGTGAATTTTGGCGAATTAAACGCCTTTCTAATATTCGCTCTCGGAGCGATGACGTCACAACGTGACGTCACATCGGGAAGCAATCCGCCATTTTCTCAAACACCGAGTCAAATCAGCTCTGTTATTTTCCATTTTTTCGACTGTTTTCCGTACCTTGGAGACATCATGCCTCGTCGGTGTGTTGTCGGAGGGTGTAACAACACGAACAGGGACGGATTCAAGTTGCACCAGTGGCCCAAAGATGCGAAAGTGGCAAGAAATTGGACGTTTGTTCCGCACACTTTACCAACGAAAGCTATGCTACAACAGAGATGGCAAGAATGTGTGGATATCCTGCGACACTCAAAGCAGATGCATTTCCAACGATAAAGTCAAAGAAATCTGCCGCCAGACCCCCATTGAATCTGCCGGAGTGTGTGAGCAATTCAGGGACAAAGGACCTCGGTAGCACGGCAAGCAAAGGCGGCAGTTTGTTCCCGCAGACGAGCGAGCTAAACCCCCTGGATGTCTTGACTCACACCGTCCCTTATGCCACCGAAGATGATCAAGAGAAGAATATCGACCCTAGCTTCCCTGGCCTGCTGACATCAACTCCAAAACTGGATAGGTCAGCTTTCAGGAAAAGAGCGCGGATGAGAGTATGTCTACAGAATATATTAATTGATGAAAATTGGGCTGTCTGCACTCTCAAAGTGCATGTTGTTGCCAAATGTATTTCATGTGCTGTAAACCTAGTTCATAGTTGTTAGTTTCCTTTAATGCCAAACAAACACATACCAATCGTTGGTTAGAAGGCGATCGCCGAATTCGTCCTCGCTTTCTCCCATGTCGCTGGCTGTCGTGTTGTTTTCGTCGGTTTCGCTTGCATACGGTTCAAACCGATATGGCTCAATAGATTCAGTTTCTTCTTCAATTTCGTTTTCGCTACCTGCCTCCACACTACAACCATCCGTTGCAATACATGCATAATCTGTTGAATTGCTTAAGCCGCTGAAATCCGAGTCTGAATCCGAGCTAATGTCGCTATAGCTTGCTGTTCTTTCTGCCATGTTTGTTTGTATTCACTATGTGACATCACAGGAAAATGGACGGGTGTATATAACGATGGTTAAAATCAGGCACTTTGAAGCTTTTTTTTAGGGATATTGCGTGATGGGTAAAATTTTGAAAAAAACTTCTAAAAATATAATAAGCCACTGAACTGATTTTTAATGGTTTTAACCATTCCGAAATTATGATAATGTTCCCCTTTAATGAGGACTCTCCTCACTGGTTCCCTGTCACTATCCCGTTCAACTCTGACACCCCTAATAGTGCGCGTCACTCAACGTGAGCTGCAAAATGTCAGGACGGACATCAGCAGCCACTTACCTGAGCCTCGTACTGTATACCATACTTGCCAACCCTCCCGGATTTTCCGGGAGACTCCCGAAATTCAGCGCCTCGCCCGAAAACCTCCCGGGACAAATTTTCTCCCGAAAATCTCCCGAAATTCAGGCGGAGCTGGAAGCCACGCCCCCTCCAGCTCCATGCGGACCTGAGTGACGTGTCAACAGCCTGTATTCACGTCTGCTTTCCCACAATATAAACAGCTACCTGCCCAAACACGTTATAACTGTAGAATGATTGAGGGCGAGTTCTTGGTTTGTTATGTGGGTTTATTGTTAGGCAGTTTCATTAACGTCCTCCCAGCGCGGTAACAACATACAACAACAGCAGTCATGTTTTATTCTACCGTAAAGCAGTTTGTCTGCCATAAACAGCAATGTTGTTGTAATATATTGAGTTGGAGGCAATAAACAGGCAGAACAGACTCACACACTTGACATCAGGTGCGCAACACCACGTAAATCATTGGCCAACCGAAAAGTAACCCCAGTACGCTGTAGCCAACATTCACCAGGAGATGGCAACAGACAAACATAGATCACTCTATTACATTCCTCCCCTTTTAGAATTGTAGAAGTTACTCAAAATAAATAAACAACCCAACCAAAATATGCAGCAGCTCAATTAAAAAACTGTACTCAAGCCACATTCTTTTTTTTTCTTTTTTTGTTAGTACTGAACTCTTAACCCTCATTTGTAAACAATAACATGCTTATTATACAAACAGTATTTGTACACCTGTACAGATTTTTATACTGTCTTCAGAGATTCAGTTTTTTTTGGTGGTACTCGAAACCTTTCTGGGTACTTGCGAAAGGGTGTTCAGCATGGTTAGAAAAATAGTGACAGAGAATAGAACAAGGATGGACAATTCAACCCTTAACTCAACAATGAGTAGATGAGTGTTATGTGTGTGTATATATGTGTAAATATATGAACACTGAAATTCAAGTATTTCTTTTATTTATATATATATCTATATATATAATAATAAAATAACTATATGTATATAGCTAAAATTCACTGAAAGTCAAGTATTTCTTATATGTATATATATATATATATATATATATATATATATATATATATATATATATATATATGAAATACTTGACTTGGTGAATTCTAGCTGTAAATATACTTATCCCCTCTTAGCCATGCCCCAACCACGCCCCCCACCCCCTGCCCCCCACCTCCCGAAATCGGAGGTCTCAAGGTTGGCAAGTATGCAGTATACACACACAAACCGGTCCTCACAATGCACGTCTTGATGTTGTAGGTTGTGCACACACACACACACACACACACGAGCAATGGGCAGGTTGTGTGTGACAAGAAGGAAGATAAGGAGGCGAGATCCTTTCAACATGTTAATGGAACAACACAGTATCAAAGTGGATCAGTGGACACACGGAATGATTGAGGAGTTGCATTCCATCCCAGATAGCCCTTGTGTTGTTGACATTTCCTTCAAGGAAGCCTAATATCCATGCAATCTTGACTTTGGCCTTTATACGTCCGCGGGTGTTCGATGCGGCATGAAGCGGAACAATCTGGTTTCATTTTTTGCACTAAAATGCCATAGCTGATTTGCCAATATCAACTTTTGTTTGTGTCAACAAACTGTTTGAAGGAAGACGGCGTTCGACTCCGAGATAAGCGGGCAACGCGGCTTTGTGGGCTGTAAAATGTCAGAGGATGTCTTTGGGCGATCCGCCACATTTTCATGACATATGGTGCAGCGTATCAGTCGTGATCAATTACATGCAGAATACGTTTTATAAACGGCAAATGCAGTTGTCAGTCGGGTGACACGCAACAGCTACAAAGATGTATTGAATTGATGATTGCATTTGCAATAAACTCAAACAATTTGTCATTGGAATTGTTCAAAGCATTCATCACCGCCCGTCTTTGTTTCCATGCACAGGCCGCAACCCGAGTCTCTCCCCCCTTGCTAAGCATAACGAACCCACTTTTTCCAAATATTAATCTACGATTAGCAGCCGCGAGTACCTGCAGGCAGACAGTTACGTGTCAGTGGCTTTGATTAAACTCATCTTCCGGCAATTTGAGTAGCTGTATTGAATATGTCTTGATTAATTACATCTTGGGTTAGCAATGTGGGGTGTGCCTGATCCAAAGGGCAGGGGCGTGCAAGTGGAAGTAGGGGGGTAAGTGGGGATGTTGCCTCGGGGGTACTGAAGTGTGTTTCTGGTCTTGTCGCCCCCTGCTGGGGCAGAAGGGCGATGCGACTGCGTAGCTGGATCAAAAGAACACCTCCAGGCAGCTACAACCCTAACCCTAACCTCCTGCCCCCACCACATCCCACCTCCCCGGATTGTAAATAATCAAATGTACAAACCCCGTTTCCATATGAGTTGGGAAATTGTGTTAGATGTAAATATAAACGGAATACAATGAATCATTTTCAACCCATATTCAGTTGAATATGCTACAAAGACAACATATTTGACGTTCAAACTTTGTTTTGCAAATAATCATTAACTTTAGAATTTGATGCCAGCAACACGTGACAAAGAAGTTGGGAAAGGTGGCAATAAATACTGATAAAGTTGAGGAATGCTCATCA
>NC_084568.2:32410000-32432500 GCF_033978685.3 Nerophis lumbriciformis | reverse complement strand
ACAGTAATTTGCACATGTTTTACCGCCAAAGTCTTCACCTAGAGTTTATTAAGGTTTAGAAGCAAGCAGCATATCATGCACTGTCTTTACTCTTATTTACCTGAGCTTGATTTCTACATACCCCATAGTTTGCTCCACAGTGATTTTCACACATTTTCGGGTCAACGTCTTTACTTGGAGTTTATTGCAGTTTCGAAGCAAACAGCATATCATGCACTGTCTAATATTTAACACTTGTGCGGCAACTGCACTGTGACAGACATGTTTGTGTGTGTTTGGAAATGATGAGAGTGGCGCAGGTTTGTTTTTTTAATTAGTGAAGTAACTTTGATTACCTTTTTTTTTACGGCCATGCAGGTATTCTGAGAAATGCCAAGAGTTTAATGTCACTCTTTTCATCCCTGTGTTGTTTCTATTCTTCTGGTGTGATAGCAATTGTTATTTTGATTCCTGGGATTTGGCTCCTATTGGAGTTTTGTATCGGTCCTCCTATTGTCAACTAACGTACTTGCTTGATAGATCTGGCAAAGGTTTGAAGGACTCTTCCTTGGCCAATACTAACCCTGTTTTTAATTTCCCCGACAGAT
The DNA here is from genome assembly GCF_033978685.3 of Nerophis lumbriciformis. NCBI lineage: Eukaryota > Metazoa > Chordata > Actinopteri > Syngnathiformes > Syngnathidae > Nerophis > Nerophis lumbriciformis. Next base: position 32,431,913 of record NC_084568.2, on the reverse strand, counting down.
GGGTACTCGCAGTTTTTTTCTTTGTTTTTTTGTTTCTGTCTGTCTTGGACCAAGCAGAGGCACCTCCAACAAGTTTGGTGAAACAAGCCTGATAGTTGTTGCAGAATCCCACAAACAGATGGGCAGACAGATGGAAAAACAAATAAGCCAAAGGCAGGGGGGAAGAAAAAAAAAGCATATTCTCCTCAACCAAGGCCAACTCGATGTTGTACGTGAACAGAACGGACACAAAATAATCTTTGTTTTGCCTTTGCCAATGTTGCTCCACTTTATTTTGTTGGGAGAACTCTACTAGAACTCTACCCGGGCTGTCGATTGGTTCAAATATTTAACCCATACATTTTGTCTGCAGTTAACTCATAATTAATCAGATAGAATTTGTATCTTTAATAAGTCGACCTTAAACCAGTGTTTCTTAATAAAAATATTTGTTTCTCAGCTGTACTGCCGCAGTGGTACTTAGTTGTAATATCAAACCAACAGAAGAAGTGTGGAGGTAGTCATAGAGAAGTTTCTCCAACGCAAAAATTATAACTAAAGTTGTGAAGCTGTATTTTAATTTGCACTTAAATTGTATTGACAATTTACTCAAGAAACATGTTCAACATATTTACTATTAAATGTACAAACGGAATACAATGATTTGCAAATCCTTTTCAACCCATATTCAGTTGAATGCACTACAAAGACAACATATTTGATGTTCAAACTCATAAACTTTTTTTTTTTTTGCAAATAATATATAACTTAGAATTTCATGGCTGCAACACGTGCCAAAGTAGTTGGGAAAGGGCATGTTCACCACTGTGTTACATGGCCTTTCCTTTTAACAACACTCAGTAAACGTTTGGGAACTGAGGAGACATTTTTTAAGCTTCTCAGGTGGAATTCTTTCCCATTCTTGCTTGATGTACAGCTTAAGTTGTTCAACAGTCCGGGGGTCTCCGTTGTGCTATTTTAGGCTTCATAATGCGCCACACATTTTCAATGGCAGACAGGTCAGGCCAGTCTAGTACCCGCACTCTTTAACTATGAAGCCACGTTGACGTAACACGTGGCTTGGCATTGTCTTGCTGAAATAAGCAGGGGCGTCCATGGTAACGTTGCTTGGATGGCAACACACAACCTGTATGTACCTTTAAGCATTAATGGCGCCTTCACAGATGTGTGAGTTACCCATGTCTTGGGCACTAATACACCCCCATACCATCAAACATGCTGGCTTTTCAACTTTGCACCTATAACAGTCCGGATGGTTCTTTTCCTCTTTGGTCCGGAGGACACGACGTCCACAGTTTCCAAAAACAATTTGAAATGTGGACTCCTCAGACCACAAAACACTTTTCCACTTTGTATCAACCCATCTTTGAAGAGCTCAGGCCCAGCAAAGCCGACAGCGTTTCTGGGTGTTGTTGATAAACATTTTTTTGCCTTGCATAGGAGAGTTTTAACTTGCACTTACAGATGTAGTGACCAACTGTAGTTACTGACAGTGGGTTTCTGAAGTGTTCCTGAGCCCAAGTGGTGATATCCTTTACACACTGATGTCGCTTGTTGATGCAGTACAGCCTGAGGGATCGAAGGTCACGGGCTTAGCTGCTTACGTGCAGTGATTTCTCCAGGTTCTCTGAACCCTTTGATGATATTACGGACCATAGATGGTGAAATCCCTAAATTCCTTGCAATAGCTGGTTGAGAAAGGTTTTTCTTAAACTGTTCAACAATTTGCTCACGCATTTGTTGACAAAGTGGTGACCCTCGCCCCATCCTTGTTTGTGAATGACTGAGCATTTCATGGAATCTAATTTTATACCCAATCATGGCACCCACCTGTTCCCAATTAGCCTGCACACCTGTGGGATGTTCCAAGTAAGTGTTTGATGAGCATTCCTCAACTTTATCAGTATTTATTGCCACCTTTCCCAACTTCTTTGTCACGTGTTGCTGGCATCAAATTCTAAAGTTAATGATTATTTGCAAAAAATAAAAAGTTGATCAGTTTGAACATCAAATATGTTGTCTTTGTAGCGCATTCAATTGAATATGGGTTGAAAAGGATTTGCAAATCATTGTATTCCGTTTATATTTACATCCAACACAATTTCCCAACTCATATGGAAACAGGGTTTGTAGTTAAATATGTGTTTCTCAGCTGTACGGCCGCAGTGGTACTTAGTTGTAATACACTTTTCCACCACGTGTGGCAGTCATGACAATATAAAACCAACAGAAGAAGTGTGGAGGTAGTCATAGAGAAGTTTCTTCAGCGCCAAAATTATAACTAAAGTGGTGACGCATTATTTTCATTTGCACTTTAATTGTATTGACAGTTTATTCAAGAAACATATTCAACATATTTACTATTAAATGTAGTTAACTATTTGTTTCTCAGCTGTACGGCTGCAGTGGTACTCAGTTGTAATACAATGTTCCACCACATGTGGCAGTCATGGCAATATAAAACCAACAGGCACATTTGGTGCGCTCAACAAACAACAACACTGTGGGGGGAGATGTGGCCTGCAGGAGCAAAGGTCACCGCCTCTGTCTATGGTGCTGAGGACGAGCACCATCGGATAGGGGCGGGGCATGGGCTGACGGCGAGACACAGCTGGCAGGTGATTAGATTAGATTAGATTAGATTGTTATGTGTTTATCTAATCATCTGTTGTCTTTAACAGTAAGCGGCCGGGAGCAGGAGGGGAGAGAGGATACGGACGGGACTGAAAAGTCACGTTTTTTTTTTTTTTCTATTAACATTATGTCTGTCAGCGGGAAACAATTCAAAAAAGCGGCCGGGAGCAGGAGGGGAGAGAGGATACGGACGGGACTGAAAAGTCCCTTTTTTTTTTTTACTATTTTCATTATGTCTGTCAGCGGGAAAAAATTCAAAAAATTAGCCGTGTTGTTTTATAAGATGTACGGTTCAAAGTGTAGGAAAAGGGGTGGCGGCTTACAGTCCAGCATTTATAGACTTAGCCATTCAAATTTGAACTTTACAGTACAGATAAGAACAAAATTTTGTTGCATTAGCTCGTGGTAGTGCAGGATAAAAAATCAATAAGGTGCAGATATAAATAAATAGATTACTGTACAGATAAATATATTGCACTTTTGCATATGCATCCACGTTTATGGATGTATGTTATATTGTCTTTATATTCCAGCCAGTTAATCCATTTTTGGGGGGAATTGAGGGGATTATTATGATGCGTTCAAGAGTCTTACGGCCTGAGGGAAGAAGCTGTTACAGAACCTAGAGGTTCTGCTACGGAGGCTGCGGAACCTCTTTCTAGAGCCAAGCAGTGAAAACAGTCCTTGGTGGGGGTGGGAGGAGTCTCTGCAGATTTTCTGAGTCCTGGTCAGGCAGCGGCTTTTTGCGATCTCCTGGATAGGAGGAAGAGGAGTCCTGATGTATATATGTCTATAGTACAATTGCTTTACGAATACTTTATTTTACATTTTAATTTGAATTATGATTATCTTCATGATTTTATTTTTATTTTTTGCCTTCTTGTTATTTTCTTTGAATTGCCTGTATTGTGCTCTATATTTGCATTACCATAATGTACAGTAAAATGCGCCCAAAGCTACTATAACGGGTAAAAAGGAGTGTAAAAGTGAGTGTGTTCATGCTCAGAGGGCTCCAATTATGTGTACTTAGGAATTTGTTAAATGCATTTACTATGAAAATATTGTTTTTTATTTACAATTCATCAAACTATGCGTAAATTTGTTGACCACGGTCAAGCCTGAAACCAAACGAGGTTACGACTGTCTAGTGAAAGAAGGATTTTGCTTAGTTTCTCCTGCACTTTCCCCAATTTAAAAATAGCACCAATGGAAACTGACACGCCACATTGAATGAGACATGGTGAACAACGGCGGAGTAGACGGAGGTCTCCAGTTTTTTACTAATAACAGGTTGTCTCTGCAAAAAATAAAAAATAAAAAAAAAATTCCCCGGACGTGCAAATTTGGAGCATAAGACTGCAAGGTCAAGAACTAAGGCATATCATTTTATTTTTAGACATTTCCTAACAATGAAGACTATTGGTGGCTATACCCAGGAAGTAACAGTACAAAACCTTAAACCAGTAAAGTTAAATAAGTTCTATAAAAACAAAATTTGTAAATCCTTTCCAACTTATATTCAATTGAATAGACTGCAAAGACAAGCTACTTAACATTTGAACGGGTAAACTTTGTTATTTATTGCAAATATTAGCTCATTTGACATTTGATGCCTGCAACATGTTTCAAAAAAGCTGGCACAAGTGGCAAAAAAACTGAGAAAGTTGAGGAATGCTCATCAAACACTTGTTTTGAACATCCCACAGGTGAACAGGCTAATTGGGAACAGGTGGGTGCCATGCTTGGCTATGCAACTTAGACTTAGACTTCCTTTTTATTGTCATTCAAATTTGAACTTTACAGCACAGATAAGAACGAAATTTCGTTACATAAGCTCATGGTAGTGCAGGTTAAAAAAGCAATAAGGTGCATATATAAAGAAATAAATATATATAAATAATTAATATAATACATAAATATAATAAATAAATATATATAAATAAATAAATAGATTACTGTACAGATAAATATATTGCACTTTTTCACATGCGTCTACGTTTATGGATGTATGTTATATTGTCTTTTTTATTCCAGCGAGTTATTCCATTTTGGGGTGAGTTGAGGGGATAATTTAATTCTGATGCGTTCAAGAGTCTTACGGCATGAGGGAAGAAGCTGTTACAGAACCTGGAGGTTCTGCTTCGGAAGCTGCGGAACCTCTTTCTAGAGTCCAGCAGTGAAAACAGTCCTTGGTGAGGGTTGGGAGGAGTCTTTGCAGATTTTCTGAGCCCTGGTCAGGCAGCGGCTTTTTGTGATCTCCTGGATAAAAGCAGCTTCAATGAAATGCTCAGTCATTCACAAACAAGGATGGGCCGAGGGTCACCACTTTGTCAACAAATGTGTGAGCAAATTGTTTAGAACAACATTTCTCAACGAGCTATTGCAAGGAATTTAGGGATTTCACCATCTACGGTCCGTAATATCATCAAAAGGTTCGGAGAATCTGAAGAAATCACTGCACGTGAGCGGCAAGGCCGAACACCAACATTGAATGCCCGTGACCTTCGATCTTTTAGGCGGTACTGCGTCAAAACGCAACATCAGTGTGTGAAGGATATCACCACATGGGCTCAGGAACACTTCAGAAAACCACTGTCAGTAACTACAGTTTGTCGCTACATCTGTAAGTGCAAGTTAAAATTCTACTATGCAAAGCGAAAGCCATTTATCAACAACACCCAGAAGGTCATCTGAGATGGACTGATGCAAAGTGTAAAAGTGTTCTGTGGTCTGACGAGCCCGCACTTCAAATTGTTTTTGGAATCTGTGGACGTCGTGTCCTCCCAACCAAAGAGGAAAAGAACCATCCGGATTGTTCTAGGCGCAAAGTTCAAAAGCCAGCATCTGTGATGGTATGGGGGTGTATTAGTGCCCAAGACATGGGTAACTTACACATCTGTGAAGGCGCCATTAATGCTGAAAGGTACATACAGGTTTTGGAGCAACATATGTTGCCATCCAAGCAACGTTACCATGGACGCCCCCTGCTTATTTCAACAATGCCAAGCCACATTCTGCACGTGTTACAACAGCAGGGCTTTGTAGTAAAAGAGTGCGGGTACTAGACTGGCCTCCCTGTAGTCCAGACCTGTCTCCCATTGAAAATGTGTGGCGCATTATGAAGCCTAAAATACCACAACAGAGACTGTTGAACAACATAAGCTGTACATCAAGCAAGAATGGGAAATAATTCCACCTGTAAAGCTTCAAAAATCGGTCTATTCAGTTCCCAAACGTTTACTGAGTGTTGTTAAATTGAAAATAATTTGCAGATCATTGTATTCTGTTTTTATTTACCATTTACACAACGTGCCAACTTTACTGGTTTTGGGTTTTGTAGAAGACATGTTCAGTTCATGGTGGAAATGTCCACGACAACAGCCAATCAGAGTCGATCTTTTACCGCCCCGTTTTCAGAAGTAAAGGGAATCACAGACATGAACCCAATGACCGAACTCGGAGCCAAGGTGAGGGAATCACAATAAATCTCAGCCGTATCTTGGAGTTACCGGGGCCCTCCAGTATGATTTATGCGTCAATGGAGTCGAGCCAACACACCCGGGCCATCTCTGTGCCGCCTCAAACTACGAACCGACTCCAAAATATTGAGCCGAACAGTTCCCTAACGACGTCCACGTGTCAGGTGATGTGTTTCTTTGGCGAATATAATGACCACCTGTGTGAAAGACACTGTGCTACAACTGCTAATGCTAACTGCCAATGCTAGTGGTTTTTATTTCTGGTCTTGTCATCCTCGTCCGGACAGAAGGGTGACACGGCAGTGCGGTTGGATCAAAAGAGACGTCGGAGACCCTTTACTGAACCAAAAGTTGCTGTATTACAAGTGAGCATCATTATACAGGACTGCAGTACCTGGAGGAGGTCAAGTCCAAAAAAAATGAAGCCGAACCACCGTCTTATATTCCTTCTTTCTCTGTCTGGGTGTGTGTTAATTCAGGAGAGTACAACCTGACCATGTGAGGAGATCATCACCGGAAAACAACCTCTATATGTGGTAACTTAAATGATAGACAAGGAGTCTCTCCTCCAGGATAGAGCTATCACTTTAGCATTCCGAAGTCTGAATTGATTGCCTCTTCTTGTGAGAGAGTTAACCCAGTCCACATGCGAATGTCCAACTAAGGCTCCTTAATTAATTATATTAACTTAATCCTAGTGGGTCACTTTCTCCAAGTTGAATATAAACATTCACCATATGTTGACCATAATATGAGTTAATTAATTCACTTCACTAAACAGTTGTAGACCCCTGAAAACGTTTAGTTGGATCACATGCGTTGAAATAATAACATGAATTATTTTACTTGAGTAAGTTTATTTACAAATAAAATAAATTACAACTTGATAACTATAAGCATAATTTATTCAATCCCAACCTCTTTTACATTCAAATTTGTTCACTTCCAGTTCCAAATGTGTAGCAAAATATGAATCCATAAATAATAAATATTAAAGTTCTTAAGTAAATTGTAATTCACATAATATTTATCAGCATTCTTATTTTTTGTACTTCGTAAGCACTTTCTAACACAAACCGTTTCCTAAACTGGATCATATCAGTACATTCTTTGCTGGTGATTTATAGCTGGGTTGCATATGACGTCACATCCGGGTTTTTTTTTTTGGCGACTTAATAAACAAGATGGTGCAGCAGCTCGAGCGTAGCATTGAAAGAAGTGAGAGTGAGTGTAAAGTTTGAGCAGAAAATATTGTATTGCCGTTTTGTTGTTGGGTATTCGAGTCGTTCAAAAAGAGACATAGGAAAGAGCTTCTTATAGAGTCTCAAAAGATGTGGCTCATAAAAGTAATAATGTAATAAGGTAATAAAAAAATAAAAGTGCGTCGAAGGAAATGGCTCTAATCACTTTCATCATCTTGAGAAATTCAATCGGACCGCTCGTGTCTGCAGCAATCACTTTGGAAAATGTTTGCTTGAACCTTTGATTTGTTTGAGAAACTTTGTGTTTCTCTACTATGATAGCAGTGTTTGAGAGCAGAACTATACCTAAAAATAGGACGAGTGCTCTCATTAGTTTGTGTTGTTTCGTGGTTGCTCAGAGTAAGTTTATTTTAACTACAATTAAAATAAATTACAACTTGATAACAATAAGCATAATTTATTCAATCCCAACCTCTTTTACATTAAAATGTGTTCACTTCCAGTTCCAAATGTGTAGCAAAATATAAATCCATAAATAATAAATATTAAAGTTCTTAAGTAAATTGTAATTCACATAATATTTATCAGCATTCTTATTTTTTGTACTTAGTAAGCACTTTCTAACACAAACAGTTTCCTAAACTGGATCATATCAGTACATTCTTTGCTTGTGATTTATAGCTGGGTTGCATATGACGTCACATCCGGGTTTTTTTCTCAGCGACTTAATAAACACGATGGTGCAGCAGCTCGAGCGTAGCATTGAAAGAAGTGAGAGTGAGTGTAAAGTTTGTTGTTGGCTGTTCCAGTCATTCAAATAGAGACATAGGACTCTATTAGGCTTTTTATAGAGTCTCAAAAGATGTGGCTCATAAAGGTAATAAAGTAATAAGGTAATAAAAAATGAAAGTGCTTTGAAGGAAATGGCTCTTGAAAATAACCACTTCCATCATCTTGTGGAATACAATCACACCGCTCGTGTCTGCAGCGATCACTTTGGAAAATGTTTGTTTGTTTGAGAAACTTTGAGTTTCTCTACTATAATAGCATTGTTTGAGAGCAGAACTATACCTAAACATAGGACGAGTGCTCTCATTAGTTTGTGTTGTTTCGTGGTTGCTATGCCTGAACAAACTAGGAAGACCTGCAGGTGCAAATGAACTAAGGTCATGTTAAGTCTGAGTAATAAATATTGTCATTGTTGGTCCAATCCACCGTATTTTTGTAGTCGATTTTCATAACAGAAACTAAAATTGTAGTTGCTACTTTATTGGACACGGATGACCACATTATAGCGTCTTTGGTGATATTTGTTAGCATCAAGAAAATATCCTTAATAGTATTAATAAACTATCTCTGGTAGGCTCAACATAATAAACTGAATCTTGCAAACATTGCTGAACAACAGGGACATCTATAGCTAAATAATGACAACATATCAACTTCACAGCATAACAACAACTGTAGACATGAATTGTAGATGAGACTAATATTTGTAACAGGAAATCAACTGCAAATAAAAGGTGTGCATCCATGGAAAGTATGGTCTTTTTAGAGGAGTTGCGTATCTATGAAAGGTATGGTCTTTTTAGAGGAGTTGCGTATCTATGGAAGGTATGGTCTTTTTAGATGAGGTGCATACCTATGGAAGGTATGGCCTTTTTATAGGAGGTGTGTATCTATGGAAGGTATGGCCTTTTTAGAGGTGGTGTGTATCTATGGAAGGTACAGTCTTTTTAGAGGAGGTGTGTATCTGTGGAAGGTATGGTCTTTTTAGAGGAGGTGCATATCTATGGAAACTATATCCTTTTTAGAGGAGGTGTGTATCTATGGAAGGTATGGTCTTTTTAGATATGGTGTGTATCTTTGGAAGGTATGGTCTTTTTAGAGGAGGTGTGTATCTACACAAGGTATGGTCTTTTTAGAGAAGTTGTGTATCTATGGAAGGTATGGTCTTTTTTAGAGGAGGTATCTATGAAAGGTATGGTCTTTTTTTAGAGGAGGTGTGTATCTGTGAAGGGTATGGTCTTTTTAGAAGAAGTGTGTATCTATGGAAGGTATGGTCTTTTTAGAGGAGGTGTGTATCTACGGAAGATATGGTCTTTTTAGAGGAGGTGCGTATCTATGGAAGGTATGGTCTTTTTAGAGGAGGTGTGTATCTATGGAAGGTATGGTCTTTTTGGAGGAGGTGTGTATCTATGGAAGGTATGGTCTTTTTAGAGGAGATGTGTATCTGTGGAAGGTACGGTCTTTTAGAGGAGGTGTGTATCTATAGAAGGTATGGTCTTTTTAGAGGAGTTGCGTATCTATGGAAGGTATGGTCTTTTTAGGTGAGGTGCATATCTATGGAAGGTATGGCCTTTTTAGAGGAGGTGTGTATCTATGGAAGGTATGGTCTTTTTAGAGGAGGTGCATATCTATGGAAACTATATCCTTTTTAGAGGAGGTGTGTATCTATGGAAGGTATGGTCTTTTTAGATATGGTGTGTACCTTTGGAAGGTATGGTCTTTTTAGAGGAGGTGTGTATCTACACAAGGTATGGTCTTTTTAGAGAAGTTGTGTATCTATGGAAGGTATGGTCTTTTTTAGAGGAGGTATCTATGAAAGGTATGGTCTTTTTTTAGAGGAGGTGTGTATCTGTGAAAGGTATGGTCTTTTTAGAAGAAGTGTGTATCTATGGAAGGTATGGTCTTTTTAGAGGAGGTGTGTATCTACGGAAGATATGGTCTTTTTAGAGGAGGTGCGTATCTATGGAAGGTATGGTATTTTTAGAGGAGGTGTGTATCTATGGAAGGTATGGTCTTTTTGGAGGAGGTGTGTATCTATGGAAGGTATGGTCTTTTTAGAGGAGATGTGTATCTGTGGAAGGTACGGTCTTTTAGAGGAGGTGTGTATCTATGGAAGGTATGGTCTTTTTAGAGGAGTTGCGTATCTATGGAAGGTATGGTCTTTTTAGGTGAGGTGCATATCTATGGAAGGTATGGCCTTTTTAGAGGAGGTGTGTATCTATGGAAGGTATGGTCTTTTTAGAGGAGGTGTGTATCTATGGAAGGTATGGTCTTTTTAGAGGTGGTGTGTATCTATGGAAGGTATGGTCTTTTTAGAGGTGGTGTGTATCTATGGAAGGTATGGTCTTTTTAAAGGAGGTGTGTATCTACACAAGGTATGGTCTTTTGAGAGAAGTTGTGTATCTATGGAAGGTATGGTCTTTTTTAGAGGAGGTATCTATGAAAGGTATGGTCTTTTTTAGAGGAGGTGTGTATCTATGGAAGGTATGGCCTTTTTAGAGGTGGTGTGTATCAAAGGAAGGTACAGTCTTTTTAGAGGAGGTGCGTATCTATGGAAACTATATCCTTTTTAGAGGAGGTGTGTATCTATGGAAGGTATGGTCTTTTTAGAGGTGGTGTGTATCTATGGAAGGTATGGTCTTTTTTAGAGGAGGTGTGTATCTATGGAAGATAAGGTCTTTTTAGAGGTGGTGTGTATCTATGGAAGGATCAGTCTTTCTAGAGGAGGTGCATATCTATGGAAGCTATGGCCTTTTTAGAGGAGGTGCGTATCTATGCAAGGTATGGTCTTTTTAGATAAGCTGTGTATCTATGGAAGGTATGGTCTTTTTAGAGGAAGTGTGCATCTACACAAGGTATGGTCTTTTTAGAGAAGTTGTGTATCTATGGAAGGTATGGTCTTTTTTAGAGGAGGTGCGTATCTATGCAAGGTATGGTCTTTTTAGATAAGCTGTGTATCTATGGAAGGTATGGCCTTTTTAGAGGAAGTGTGCATCTACACAAGGTATGGTCTTTTTAGAGTAGTTGTGTATCTATGGAAGGTATGGTCTTTTTTAGAGGAGGTATCTATGGAAGGTATGGTCTTTTTAGAGGAGGTGCGTATCTATGGAAGATAAGGTCTTTTTAGAGGTGGTGTGTATCTATGGAAGGTACAGTCTTTCTAGAGGAGGTGCATATCTATGGAAGCTATGGCCTTTTTAGAGGAGGTGCGTATCTATGCAAGGTATGGTCTTTTTAGATAAGCTGTGTATCTATGGAAGGTATGGTCTTTTTAGAGGAGTTGTGTATGTACGGAAGGTATGGTGTTTTTAGAGGAGGTGTGTATCTATGGAAGGTAAGGTCTTTTTAGAGGAGATGTGTATCTATGGAAGGTATGGTCTTTTTAGAGGAGTTGCGTATCTATGGAAGGTATGGTCTTTTTAGGTGAGGTGCATATCTATGGAAGGTATGACCTTTTTAGAGGAGGTGTGTATCTGTGGAAGGTATGGTCTTTCTTGGGGAGTTACCTATCTACGGAAGGTATGGTCTTTTTAGATGAGGTGCATGTCTATGGAAGGTATGGCCTTTTTAGAGGAGGTGTGTATCTGTGGAAGATATGCTCTTTTTAGAGGTGGTGTGTATCTATGGAAGCTATGGCCTTTTTAGAGGAGGTGTGGATCTATGGAAGGTATGGTCTTTTTAGATAAGCTGTGTATCTATGGAAGGTATGGTCTTTTTATAGGAGTTGTGTATCTACGGAAGTTATGGTGTTTTTAGAGGAGGTGTGTATCTATGGAAGGTATGGTCTTTTTAGAGGAGATGTGTATCTATGGAAGGTATGGTCTTTTTAAAGGAGTTGTGTATCTATGGAAGGTATGGCCTTTTTAGAGGAGGTGCGTATGGTCTTTTTAGAGGAGGTTTGTATCTATAGAAGGCATGGTCTTTTTAGAGGTGGTGTGTCTCTATGGAAGGTATGGTCTTTTTAAAGGAGGTGTGTATCTACACAAGGTATGGTCTTTTTAGAGAAGTTGTGTATCTATGGAAGGTATGTTTTTTTTAGAGGAGGTGTGTATCTATGAAAGGTATGGTCTTTTTAGAGGAGGTGTGTATCTACAGAAGGTATGGTCTTTTTAGAGAAGCTGTGTATCTATGGAAGGTATGGTCTTTTTTAGAGGAGGTGTGTATCCATGGAAGGTATGGTCTTTTTAGAGGAGGTGTGTATTTACAGAAGGTATAGTCTTTTTAGAGCAGCTGTGTATCTATGAAAGGTATGGTCTTTTTTAGAGGAGGTGTGTAACTATGTATGGTATGGTCTTTTTAGAAGAGGTCTGTATCTATGAAAGATGCGGTCTTTTTAGAGGAGGTGTGTATCCATGGAAGGTATGGTCTTTTTAGAGGAGGTGTGAATCTATGGAAGGTATGGTCTTTTTAGAGAAGCTGTGTATCTATGGAAGGTATGGTCTTTTTAGAGGAGTTGTGTATCTACGGAAGGTATGGTGTTTTTAGAGGAGGTTTGTATCTATGAAAGCTATGGTCTTTTTAGAGGAGGTGTGTATCTACAGAAGGTATGGTCTTTTTAGAGAAGCTGTGTATCTATGGAAGGTATGGTCTTTTTTAGAGGAGGTGTGTATCCATGGAAGGTATGGTCTTTTTAGAGGAGGAGTGTATTTACAGAAGGTATGGTCTTTTTAGAGCAGCTCTGTATCTATGAAAGGTATGGTCTTTTTTAGAGGAGGTGTGTAAATATGTAAGGGATGGTCTTTTTAGAAGAGGTCTGTATCTATGGAAGGTATGGCCTTTTTAGAGGAGGTGTGTATCAATGGAAGATATGGTCTTTTTAGAGGAGGTGTGTATCTATGAAGGGTATGGTCTTTTTAGAGGAGGTGTGTATCTATGGAAGGTATGGTCGTTTTAGAGGTGGTGTGTATCTATGAAAGGTATGGTCTTTTTAGAGGAGGTGTGTATCTATGGAAGGTATGATCTTTTTAGAGGAGGTGTGTATCCATGCAAGGTATGGTCTTCAATCACAGGCAGCATAATAAAAGGAGGATTATGATTGACCGAAAGACAAAGTGCATAATCATGTCTTGAATAATAGACGGCTGCAGTGGAGCATCTTCATCAGGCCAGCAGAGCTCCGTCTTCCACAGACTGCGTTTATTGCCAGATTTGGAAATGCGACCGGCGCTCACACAGTGGAATGGCCGTCTTATTACATTCCAGTTGCGGTGCCAGCTGATACGTGTCAATCAGCCCCCAGCCAAGAGCTCCTTCTCCGTCTAATTGTCGCAGCTCGCCACGACGAGCTCTGATTTGATTAGCGGGCGCCGCAAGCCCGCGGCCTTGCACGCAACCTGAATTCGCAGCAGTGGTGGTGTTCCTTGGAGCGACCCTCCGGGTCTCTGCTTGGTCGCATGCCAGAGTTCTTATTCCTGGTCCTTGTAGAACATGGACAAATCCTGGTGATTGCTGTCAACGCTACAGTCCTATAAACCTGTTTCATGTGAGCACAGCTTTTAGTTATTATGGTCTATAGCAGTGGTACCCAAACACCGGTCCAGGGACTGGTACTGGTCCAGGGACTGGTACTGGTCTGTGACGCATTTGCTACCAGGCCTCACAGAAACATTCATTGTGTGAATGTTCCAAAGCCTGGTTTTCTACATCAAAATTCATCTATTTATTCTTCTACTTCTTCTTCTTCTCCAGATTTTGGCGCGCTCCACCTTCCACATTTTTCATCCGATTCAAACCGTTCTAATTTCAAACTGTTCAGCCTATTCGGGAATCGCAGGCTTTCCCTTGACAAATTGCCAACATTTCCAGATTTCCCACAACTCCAGGTTCCATGTGGAAAGCTGGTGCACACATTAAAGCGGTCCCTGGTGGAAAATAGGCTGGTGACCCCTGGATTGGCAGACCGGGGTGGTGGTTCCTCTCTTTAAGAAGGGGAACCGAAGGGTGTGTTCAAACTATCGTGGGATCACACTCCTCAGCCTTCCCGGTAAGGTCTATTCAGGTATACTGGAGAGGAGGCTACGCCGGATAGTCGAACCTCGGATTCAGGAGGAACAGTGTGGTTTTCGTCCCGGTCGTGGAACTGTGGACCAGCTCTATACTCTCGGCAGGGTCCTTGAGGGTGCATGGGAGTTTGCCCAACCAGTCTACATGTGGTTTGTGGACTTGGAGAAAGCATTCGACCGTGTCCCTCGGGAAGTCCTATGGGGAGTGCTCAGAGAGTATGGGGTATCGGACTGTCTGATTGTGGCGGTCCGCTCCCTGTATGATCAGCGTCAGAGCTTGGTCCGCATCGCCGGCAGTAAGTCGGACACGTTTCCAGTGAGGGTTGGACTCCGCCAAGGCTGCCCTTTGTCACCCATTCTGTTCATAACTTTTATGGACAGAATTTCTAGGCGCAGTCAAGGCGTTGAGGGGATCCGGTTTGGTGGCTACAGGATTAGGTCTCTGCTTTTTGCAGATGATGTGGTCCTGATGGCTTCATCTGGCCAGGATCTTTAGCTCTCGCTGGATCGGTTCGCAGCCGAGTGTGAAGCGACTGGGATGAGAATCAGCACCTCCAAGTCCGAGTCCATGGTTCTCGCCCGGAAAAGGGTGGAGTGCCATCTCCGGGTTGGGGAGGAGGACCCTGCCCCAAGTGGAGGAGTTCAAGTACCTCGAAGTTTTGTTCACGAGTGAGGGAAGAGTGGATCGTGAGATCGACAGGCGGCGTCTTCAGTAATGCGGACGCTGTATCGATCCGTTGTGGTGAAGAAGGAGCTGAGCCGGAAGGCACAAAGCTCTCAATTTACCGGTCGATCTACGTTCCCATCCTCACCTATGGTCATGAGCTTTGGGTTATGACCGAAAGGACAAGATCACGGGTACAAGCGGCCGAAATGAGTTTCCTCCGCCGGGTGGCGGGGCTCTCCCTTAGAGATAGGGTGAGAAGCTCTGTCATCCGAGGGGAGCTCAAAGTAAAGCCGCTGCTCCTCCACATCGAGAGGAGCCAGATGAGGTGGTTCGGGCATCTGGTCAGGATGCCACCCGAACGCCTCCCTAGAGAGGTGTTTAGGGCACGTCCGACCGGTAGGAGGCCACGGGGAAGACCCAGGACACGTTGGGAAGACTATGTCTCCCGGCTGGCCTGGGAACGCCTCGGGATCCCCCGGGAAGAGCTGGACGAAGTGGCTGGGGAGAGGGAAGTCTGGGCTTCCCTACTTAGGCTGCTGCCCCCGCGACCTGACCTCGGATAAGCGGAAGAAGATGGATGGATGGATGGACCCCTGGTCTATAATGTGAGCCGTAGAAAAAGAGCCTTAATGTTAATCCTAATTCTAAACTCATTCTTAGATCTCCACTGAGTTCCTTGGGCTTTCCCATCCAGCCGAGTGTTGTTTGCCCGATCACCCAAAGAATGATGCTCACACATGGAGAAACAATCTGCTGAAGTCAGTAACGGTGACGAGGAGTTTAGGGGGAACATCCGCTTTTTCTTGCCAGCATTAGGAAGAAAGTGAGTGTGAAGGCCAGTGCTGAGAAAAAGAACTGGGCAATATGCACTGAATGAAAGACGACATTTACGCCGCAGGCCAAAAGGCCCAAATCTGCTTTATTTATTTATTTTTTATTTTATTTTTTCCAGCTGACTGTTTACACTGCAAGTAAAATGTGATTTTTATCAGACTCCAGTGCCCCAATTTGACCCCAATGTGGCCTCCACGTCACTTGCATGCACACTTTATGAAGTGGAAAACAAAGGAGGTTGACCGGGAAGAAGTTGCTATTACTACAAAACCTAAAACCAGTGAAGTTGGCACTTTGTGTAAATGGTAAATAAAAACAGAATACAATGATTTGCAAATTATTTTCAACTTATATTCAATTGAATAGACTTTAACTTTAACGTTTCAACTGAGAACTTTTTTTTTTTTTTTTGCAAATAATCATTAACTTAGAATTTAATGGCAGCAACACATTGCAAAAAAGTTGTCACAAGGGAATGTTCACCACTGTGTTACATGGCCTTTCCTTTTAACAACACTCGGTAAAGGTTTGGGAACTGAGTAGATCAATTTTTGAAGCTTTTCAGATGGAATTCTTTCCCATTCTTGCTTGATGTACAGCTTAAGTTGTTCAACAGTCCGTGGGTCTCCCTTGTGGTATTTTAGGCTTCATAATGCGCCACACATTTTCAATGGGAGACAGGTCTGGACTACAGGCAGGCCAGTCCAGGACCCGCACTCTTTTACTATGAAGCCACGTTGATGTAACACATGGCTTGGTATTGTCTTGCTGAAATAAGCAGGGGCGTCCATGATAACGTTGCTTGGAAGGCAACATATGTTGGTCCAAAACCTGTATGTACCTTTCAGCATTAATGGCGCCTTCACAGATGTGTAAGTTACCCATGTCTTGGGCACTAATACACCCCCATACCATCACACATGCTTGCTTTTCAACTTTGAACTTAGAACAGTCCGGATAGTTATTTTCATCTTTGTTCCGGACGACAAAATGTACATAGTTTCCAAAAACAATTTGAAATTTGGACTCGTCAGACCACAGAACACTTTTCCACTTTGTATCAGTCCATCTTAGATGAGCTCGGGCCCAGCGAAGCCGGCGGTGTTTTTGGGTGTTGTTGATAAATGGCTTTGGCTTTGCATAGTAGAGTTTTAACTTGCACTCACATATGTAGCGACCAACTGTAGTTACTGACAGTGGTTTTCTGAAGTGTTCCTGAGCCTATGTGGTGATATCCTTTACACACCGATGTTGGTTTTTGATGCAGGGATAAAAGTCACGGGCATTGCCGCTTACGTGCAGTGATTTCTTCAGATTCTCTGAACCTTTTGATGATATTACGGACCGTAGATGGTGAAATCCCTAAATTCCTTGCAATAGCTGGTTGAGAAATGTTGTTCTTAAACTGTTGGACAATTTGCGCACGCATTAATTGACAAAGTGGTGACCCTCGCCCCATCCTTGTTTGTGAATGACTGAGCATTTCATGGAATCTACTTTTATACCCAATCATGGCACCCACCTGTTCCCAATTAGCCTGTTCACCTGTGGGATGTTCCAAATAAGTGTTTGATGAGCATTCCCTCAACTTTCTCAGTCTTTTTTGCCACCTGTGCCAGCTCTTTTGAAACATGTTGCAGGCATCAGATTCCAAATGAGCTAATATTTGCAAAAAATAGCAAAGTTTTCCAGTTTGAATGTTAAATATCTTGTCTTTGCAGTCTATTCAATTGAATATAAGTTGAAAAGGATTTGCAAAACATTGTATTCTGTTTTTATTTACCATTTACACAACGTGTCAACTTTACTGGTTTTGGGTTTTGTACAAAATAAAAGTCGTAACATCTAAAAAAATGCAAAACATAGGAGCAAAACTTCCATTAGATGTGTTTTTTTCACTCATTTACTCCTCATCTGTTTCACCGTGCAAGTTTAAAAATGTGCATTCATAGGTTTTTTTAATTATATTTTCATACCGTGAGAAGCCATAATCGAAATCGAATGCAAAATTCGATTAGTTGTTCGGACTTCTAGTATTAGCGCCTTTCGTCATGCTGAAACAATACACATGCCTCCAGCTGTAAGTACATTAATAATTAGGGATGTCCGATAATATCGGACTGCCGATATTATCTGCAGATAAATGCTATTTTATTATTGGTATCGGGTTCAAAATTATCGGTATCGGTTTCAAAAAGTAAAATTCATTACTTTTTAAAACGTGGCTGTGTACACGCACGTAGAGAAAAGTACAGAGCGCCAATAAACCTTAAAGGCACTGCCTTTGCGTGCCGGCCCAATCACATAATATCTACGGCTTTTCACACACACAAGTGAATGCAAAGCATACTTGGTCAACAGCCATACAGGTCACACTGAAGGTGGTCGTATAAACAACTTTAACACTGTTACAAATATGCGCCACACTGTGAACCCACACCAAACAAGAATGACAAACACATTTCGGGAAAACATCCGCACCGTAACACAACATAAACACAACAGAACAAATACCCAGAACCCCTTGCAGCACTAACTCTTCCGGGACCCTACAATATACACCCCCCACCTCCACACACACACACAAAAACACCTCATCTGTCTCCGCATTATGAAGCCTAAAATACCACAACGGAGACCCCCGGACTGTTGAACAACTTAAGCTGTACATCAAGCAAGAATGGGAAAGAATTCCACCCGAGAAGCTTCAAAAATGTGTCTCCTCAGTTCCAAAAAGTTTACTGAGTGTTGTTAAAAGGAAAGGCCATGTAACACAGTGCTGAACATGCCCTTTCCCAACTACTTTGGCACGTGTTGCAGCCATGAAATTCTAAGTTAATTATTATTTGCAAAAAAAAAAAATAAAGTTTATGAGTTTGAACATCAAATATGTTGTCTTTGTCGTGCATTCAATTGAATATGGTTTGAAAAGGATTTGCAAATCATTGTATTCCGTTTGTATTTACATCTTACACAATTTCCCAACTCATATGGAAACGGGGTTTGTAAATAGTTTAATTAATTGCAATGGGCGACGTTTCCTGCTGTAGCTATTGAATATTTTCGTATTTGAATAAAACACTTTCTCGCCTCAATATGTCTTTTAAGGAAAATGTAGCATCACTATCTATTTTTCTTTTAATTTTATTAAATTCCATATTTTGCGTACTATACAGTGCACCGATTGGTATACAAGCCCACTATTTTTTTAAATATTTGGATTATAAACCGCAGATATATACTGTGGAGGTTGCCCTCCAGGGGGTTCTTCAGACCACCAAACCCTGACATGGGAGCCCGGATCAGAGTTGCAATATTGTTTAATTTTGTCAGAGTTCGTGCAGCGGGTTGCTTTCCAGCAACTGCCTCCTCGCTCTCACTCCAGCTCCAACTACCTCTCTCCTCCCGGCTGCTGCGAATAAATGGCGACAGGTGCTTGGATGACAAGGCCAACCTGGGCCATCCACGCACCTGTCGCTGCCTTCGAGGTCGATCCTGGCAACACCCCGTTCCGCTGCAGGCCCGCAGGCCACACCCCCCTCCACATATACATTGTGAAATTAGTTATTTATTTTGTAAATGTTTCTTTAAACGCCCTAATCTTTTCCAAACGGTGTCTGCAACACGGCAGTAAAACGGCCGATCAAGCAAAACATAAGTCATCGTCATGGACCCGCTAGCTGCGCGTGCTAGCTCTCCAATCAGCTAAACAGACTCAATAATGTTTTTTGGTGAATTTACTGAGGAATTTGTGAAACTGAAACAATACAAAAAAAATAATAATACTAACAGACACTAGCTAAGGCTAACGACGCTCTCTTGATTACATTACGATAGCACGTACAAATATGCAAATACAAAGAGAAGTATCCAACACTTCTCTTTTGAAAATTACAGAAGTTATGATCATCGACACCAACAATATATTTAGACTTTTTTTTTTTAACTTGGTATTTTTTTTGGGACCCCTGCTGTGTATCATCAACACCTACAATGCTGTCCCCCCTGATCTCCACCGGTCCTCGCGGAAAAAAGCCAGGGATGTGCATACTTGCCAACCCTCCCGAATTTCCCAGGAGACTCCCGAATTTCAGTGCCCCTCCCGAAAATCTCCCGGGGCAACCATTCTCCCGATTTTCTCCCGATTTCCAATCAGACAACAATATTGGAGGCGTGTCTTAAAGGCACTGCCTTTAGCGTCCTCTCTCACCTGAAAAGGAGACTATCATATATGTCTCCGTTATCCATATGTTTATCTATAACCCATAAAGTAGGCAGGCACGGAGCTATTTCTCAGAGTGTTTATTCCAGCCGGCACATTAATACACTGACACATAACATCCAGATTCCCATCATGCATTGCTTCATAACTACGGCAAGTAGTAATGTCCAAAAAACATAACAGAGACGAAGCAGAAGAACGAAGAAGAGACATGGCGACGACGAGTAAGAAGAAGAGGTACGCTTGCAAGTTCCAAAATGATTGGAAAAAAATAATTTCAGTTCATCCAGGACAGCTCGAAAGGGAAGTGGTATGCTGCTACATACACAATCATTGCTACTTTAACGTTATAGCCTGAAAAGACATACTTGAATTTCAGTAAAATTCTAGCTATAAATATATATATATATATATATATATATATATATATATATATATTAGAGATGCGCGGATAGGCAATTATTTCATCCGCAACCGCATCACAAAAGTCGTCATCCATCCGCCATCCACCCGAACCAACATTTTATCAAAACCACACCCGCCCGTTGTTATATATCTAATATAGACGATGCAAGTATATTAGTGAGGTTAGAAAGCTTTTGCCTGTTAAAGAAAGGAGACTGATCCAATGGAGCAGAGACATTCAATGCGTGCCACGCATCTCTTGGCCACGCATTAGTGGCTAAGATATATTAATGCGTGATAATATTATTTATCATTATTATAATAT
Source organism: Nerophis lumbriciformis (assembly GCF_033978685.3). NCBI lineage: Eukaryota > Metazoa > Chordata > Actinopteri > Syngnathiformes > Syngnathidae > Nerophis > Nerophis lumbriciformis. The sequence goes on along the minus strand of NC_084568.2, from coordinate 32,411,354 downwards.
TATTGTCATTTCCATTAAGAAAGTGTTGACTATTGTTGCCAATGCCCTCAGATCAGGAGTGCGTTCCTCACACTTTGTGTGCGCAGTTGCAGCAAGCAGAACGAGGCTTTTAAGAAGTTAAAAAAATGTTTTAGAAAGACTAGGCCTATATTTTCGTTAGGTAAAAAAATTTTTCTGAATTTATTTCAATGAATATTAACTTGTTAACGTTATAATGCTCAAATAGGGACGAGGGCGGGGTGCACAGTGAAGCAGTGAACAATTTTGCGACAAAGATGAACCTTTATTGATTGATCTGCAGCCATGACAAAATATCAGACAATCTCCATTGTCAACGACAGGCAGGAAAATAAAGATAAACACATAGCCTATGTTGTAGGCATAGGCATAGGCTCATACATTTTCAAGTTGAAATAAAAAAATAAATAAAAAATGTGCCTCATAAGCCTTAGGCTGTCAATCACGCGCACAAACTTAAATTATACAATAACATATGGATGTCATCTCTATTTAAACAAAAATAAATTAAAAAAATAATAATAACAAATTACCTGCAACTTATTGGCCAAGGCAAAAAGCTGAAGGGGGGAAATCAAACCCATCAGACTGCACTTGATCATCAAACTTGAATTATAATGAAAATAGACGGTCGCGACAAACAAAGCAGGCTAAATATCCTTACATTGTCGCCAATCGGAGATGCGCTTCACTTGAAAGCGAGGCCAAATAATTATTCACACATAGTAGTATATCTCGAATAGAAAAAAAACACAATAAACAACGCAATTGCCTTAATTCCTTTGCATTGTAGTGCACCCAAACAACACGTAACCATCAAAATTATTTAGCTGACCGAACTCAATATAGGTTAGACATGGGCTTATTTGGTAGAGCCTAACCTACTCAGTGGCCTAGTGGTTAGAGTGTCCGCCCTGAGATCGGTAGGTTGTGGGTTCAAACCCCGGCCGAGTCATACCAAAGACTATAAAAATGGGACCCATTACCTCCCTGCTTGGCACTCAGTATCAAGGGTTGGAATTGGGGGTTAAATCACCAAAAATGATTCCCGGGCGCGGCCACCGCTGCTGCCCACTGCTCCCCTCACCTCCCAGGGGGTGATCAAGTGTGATGGGTTAAATGCAGAGAATAATTTCGCCACACCTAGTGTGTGTGTGACAATCATTGGTACTTTAACTTTAACTTTAACTATAGATAACGTAGACTCATTCGTTTAACATATCCAACCGTATGTCTACTTAATTTTTGTTTTGTTAGCACTATGCAGGAATAAAATGGCATCTACATTGCCAGGATTCATGCGAGAGCGCCTGGCCTCTAAAATGCGCCCTGCTGC
>NC_084568.2:32390000-32397500 GCF_033978685.3 Nerophis lumbriciformis | reverse complement strand
AATTTTACTTAGATTTCAGTTTTTGCAGTGTAGCGGCTCGGACGGCACATACGTGATTCTTTTTGGCCACGGAAAAAAACAGTAGGAAAAAAAACAATAACGCGCGACGTTTGCATAATGGATTCCCACAACTACGCACCGAGGTCCCTGTAAATGTTGTATTCATGCTTTGAGGCTGCTATTATTCCAAGCATATATATATATATATATGTATATATATATATATATATATATATTTGTCCACATCCAACAGCAATAGGTCAGAACCTGCTGGTAAAGTCAACTCCTGCACGCTCGCTCAGAACACACATTGGGTTTCACCCAGGTAAAGCCGGGGGAATGAATCTAGTTGCCATGGCTACAATGTGAAAAAAAATAAAACAACTTCTCAAATTGAGAAATGACCTAAAATGATTTAGTGGGTGTCCAAAGTGCGGCCCGCAGCTGGGTTTTTTTTTTATGACACATGCTTAAGGCCCAATAAAATCATCCCAGATTGGAACAGAACTCGAATGCAGTACTTAAGGTTGTAGTTTTGCCTCATGTCCAAGTTTCACTTATGATAATTAAATGTTTGCTGCCATGGTAACACAGGCCTTCGAATTTTAAATTATATATATATATATATATATATATACATATATATATATATATATATATATATATATATATATGTGTGTGTATATATATATATATATGTATACTTATACAAACCCCGTTTCCATATGAGTTGGGAAATTGTGTTAGATGTACATATAAACGGAATACAATGATTTTCAAATCTTTTTCAACCCATATTCAATTGAATGCACTACAAAGACAACATATTTGATGTTCAAACTCATAAACTTTTTTTTTTTTGCAAATAATAATTACCTGAGAATTTCATGGCTGCAACACGTGACAAAGTAGTTGGGAAAGGGCATGTTCACCACTGTGTTACATCACCTTTTCTTTTAACAACACTCAATAAACGATTGGGAACTGAAGAAACTAATTGTTGAAGCTTTGAAAGTGGAATTCTTTCCCATTCTTATTTTATGTAGAGCTTCAGTCATTCAACAGTCCGGGGTCTCCACTGTCGTATTTTACGCTTCATAATGCGCCACACATTTTTGATGGGAGACAGGTCTGGACTGCAGGCGAGCCAGGAAAGTACCCGCACTCTTTTTTTACGAAGCCACGCTGTTGTAACACGTGCTGAATGTGGCTTGGCATTGTCTTGCTGAAATAAGCAGGGGCGTCCATGAAAAAGACGGCGCTTGGATGTTGTTCCAAAACCTGTATGTACCTTTCAGCATTAATGGTGCCTTCACAGATGTGTAAGTTACCCATGCCTTGGGCACTAATGCACCCCCACTTTGCGTCGATAACAGTCTGGATGGTTCGCTTCCCCTTTGGTCCGGATGACACGATGTTGAATATTTCCAAAAACAATTTGAAATGTGGACTCGTCAGACCACAGAACACTTTTCCACTTTGCATGAGTCCATCTTAGATGATCTCGGGCCCAGAGAAGCCGGCGGCGTTTCTGAATGTTGTTGATAAACGGCTTTGGCTTTGCATAGTAGAGCTTTAACTTGCACTTACAGATGTAGCGACCAACTGTATTTAGTGACAGTGGTTTTCTGAAGCGTTTCTGAGCCCATGTGGTGATATCCTTTAGAGATTGATGTCGGTTTTTGATACAGTGCCGTCTGAGGGATCGAAGGTCACGGTCATTCAATGTTGGTTTCCGGCCATGCCGGTAACATGGAGTGATTTCTCCAGATTCTCTGAACCTTTTGATGATATTATGGACCGTAGATGTTGAAATCCCTAAATTTCGTGCAATTGCACTTTGAGAAACGTTGTTCTTAAACTGTTTGACTATTTGCTCACGCAGTTGTGGACAAAGGGGTGTACCTCGCCCCATCCTTTCTTGTGAAAGACTGAGCATTTTTTAGGAAGCTGTTTTTATACCCAATCATGGCACCCACCTGTTCCCAATTAGCCTGCACACCTGTGGGATGTTCCAAATAAGTGTTTGATGAGCATTCCTCAACGTTATCAGTATTTATTGCCACCTTTCCCAACTTCTGTGTCACGTGTTGCTGGCATCAAATTCGGAAGTTAATGATTATTTGCAAAAAAAAAAAAATGTTTATCAGTTTGAACATCAAATATCTTGTCTTTGTAGCATATTCAACTGAATATGGGTTGAAAATGATTTGCAAATCATTGTATTCCGTTTATATTTACATCTAACACAATTTCCCAACTCATATGGAAACGGGGTTTGTATATATATATATATATATATATATATATATATATATATATATAAATAAGTATATATATATATATATATATATATATATATATATAAATAAGTATATATATATATATATATATATAAAAAAAAATAAAATATATATATATATATATATATATACACATACACACACACTCTATATTGCCAAAAGCGTTTGGCCAACCATCCAAAAGATCAGAATCACAGAATCAGGTGTATAAAATCAAGCACTTAGGCATGGAGACTGTTTCTACAAACATGTGTGAAAGAATGGGCCGCTCTCAGTGATTTCCAGCATGGAACTGTCATAGGATGCCATTTGTGCAGCAATTCCAGTTGTGAAATGTCCTTGCTCCTAAATATTCCCAAATCAGCTGTTGGCTTTATTATAAGAAAAGTGAAGAGTTTGGGAACAACAGCAACTCAGCCACCAAGTAGTAGGCCACGTAAACTGACAGAGCGGATGCTGAAGCGCATAGTGCAAAGACTTTCTGCACAGTCAGTTGCTACAGAGTTCCAAACTTCATGTGACCTTCCAATTAGCCCAAGTACAGTACGCAGAGAGCTTCATGGAATGGATTTGCATGGCCGAGCAGCTGCATCTAAGCCATACATCACCAAGTCCAACGCAAAACGTTGGATGCAGTGGTGTAAACAAGTTGATATTTTTAAAGCCAGGAGAAGACGAGGAGAGACTAAATGACTGTCCTCCATATTTCAAATGACACAATGTAGGTGCACTACATAAATTATGTGATAATGTTCATCAGTCAACTCATTGGTGTTAATATCTAATCTATCAAGATCAAAAAATAATATAACAATGAAATTACAGTATGTCATGTGTGTAGTTTGCTCATTTTGCTCAACATGTGGTTTATTTTTCATTTACATATCATCTACAAAGAATTGCTATTGCGACATCTAGTGGACACATGTAGAACAGCAGTTTATTTCATAAAAATTTTAGCAAACTCATCGTATGTTTGACACCCCTGTCTTAAACAGTTGACAATGTAAGAAAAGTCATGTCCGGGTGTTTTTATCAATTTATTCGACGAAACAATTACGTTAAAACTGTCCAAAAATAAGTCAAGGGTGGTTACGGCATGTTGTTGCCGTCGACGGTGGTCAATGTTTAGGGCATTGCGACAAACGGCAAGGGCGGACGCAGCAGTTGCCGTGGTTGCCGAAATTAAATTGGAGCCCTGGTAACACCTTTCCAGCCTGTGTGATGACTCAACGTACATCTGTACAAGTACTGTCTCTAATACTGGAGGAAGAGTACTCAATGATGCAAGACAGAAAGTTCGAGCCAGGCACGAGGGTTTGGATCGTCGTCATCATTCCGCTGAAAGAACGTTTATCCCCGGGTACTTCGTCACATGTGTTGCCGTGGCGATGGATGTGCGCTCACAAAGTTGCAGCACAGCTCTCCCGGCTGACCAGTTATGTCAAGGGTGGCTGTACACAAAATTTGTATTTATATGCTGCACTCTGCTTCCAAACGTACACAGTTTCCAAATAAATATGTCGTATCTTTCTGCTGGTAATTCCTTACCAGTGTCCCTCCTACAGTATTGTAAAGTGCAAGTATATATATAATGTAGTAACAGACACTTTCATAACAATATAAAATATGTTTTATATACACACTGCAAGTATATATATATATATATAATGTAGTAACAGACACTTTCATAACAATATGTAATATCGTTTATATACACACTCCAAGTATATATATAATGTAGTAACAGACACCTTCATCACAACATGTAATATGCACAATATACACACTGCAGTATATATGTAATGTAGTAACAGACACTTTCATAACAATATAAATTATGTTTTATATACACACTGCATGTATATATATATATATAATGTAGTAACAGACACTTTCATAACAATATAAAATATGTTCTATATACACACTGCAAGTATATATATATATATATATAATGTGGTAACAGACACCTTCATAACAACTTGCAATATGCACAATATACACACTGCAAGTATATATATATATATATATATATATATATATATATATATATATATATATATATATATATAATGTAGTAACAGACACTGTCATAACAATATGTAATATTGTTTATATACACACTCCAAGTATATATATAATGTAGTAACAGACACCTTCATCACAACATGTAATATGCACAATATACACACTGCAGTTTATATATAATGTAGTAACAGACACTTTCAGAACAATATAAATTATGTTTTATATACACACTGCATGTATATATATATATATATATAATGTAGTAACAGACACCTTCACAACAATATGTGATATGTACAATATACACACCGCAAGTATATATATATATATATATATATATATATATATATATATATATATATATATATATAATGTAGTAACAGACACCTTCATAACAATATGTGATATGTACAATATACACACTGCAAGTATATATATATATATATACTGTATATATATATAATGTAGTAACAGACAGCTTCATAACAATATGTCATATGTAATATACACACACTGCAAGTATATATATAATGTAGTAACAGACACCTTCATAACAACATGTAATATGTACAATATACACACTGTAAGTATATATATATAATGTAGTAACAGACACCTTCATAACAATATGTAATATGTACAATATACTCACTGCAAGTATATAAATAACGTAGTGTAACAGACACCTTCATAACAATATGTAATATGTACAATATACACACTGCAAGTATATATATAATGTAGTAACAGACACCTTCATAACAATATGTACATATGTATCCAAGGTGTAGATGTTGGAACGATTCTGATTGGTTGAGAAATGTGGGATATGGAGAGGATTGTGGGGAAATTCCTGGTAATTCTGAGTTATCAGGGACTTTTCAAACTCAGGTAACATGCTGTCTTGAATGTTCAGGGCGAGGGGCGTGTGTGGATGGTGCAACGGTTCAAATCGGATGGGAAGAGTGGGATATGCAGAAGTTGATATGTTTCCCATTCATTTTCAATGGGGAGAAATTCCCGGAAATTCTGGGAAAACCGGGAAAATTTGGGAACGGGAAAACATGTTTTGCCTTCAAGATCTCGGAAGAGTAGTGTGTGTGAATGGGTGAAAAGTCAGAATCGGGTAACATTTTTTTTAGAAAGCCGGGCATTTTAGAACTATGGAAATTTTCAGAAAATTTTTGGAAAACTGTAACATTTTGAAAATATTAGTAGTAGCACATATGTCCTAAAAGATATGAATGGGTTGGTGTTGGAATTTCTTTTGAATTCTTTGAAAAATGTTGATGTAGTAACCGTTGAATTAAGAATTGGTATTTTGAAAATCCTGGAATGTCGGGAAAAGAATATTTGTTGTCCCAACTAAGAGGAATGTTTTGAAGGTGGAATGATTGGAATTGGTTGAAAAAGAAGACCCCCATTCGAATACGACCTCAGATCAGACGAGGCGACCCACTGAACTTAAGCATATCACTAAGTGGAGGAAGAGAAACTAACAAGTAAATTCTCCCAGGTTATGTAAACTTATGAGCACAACTGTACATACTGTATATATATACACATAATTACATACTGTATATACATATACACACATTTATACATATGTACATATGTACACATATATATATATATATATATATATATATATATATACAGACATATATACATATACGTATCCATACATATATATATATATATATATATATATATATATACACATATATACAAATATAATCATTTACATATATATATATATATATATATATATATATATATATATATATATATATATATATATATATATATATATACATACACACATATATGCATATACATGTATAAATACACACATATACATAATGTATATATACACACATATACATATACAAGTATATATATATATATATTTACATATATACATATATAATCATATACTTAAAAATATATACATATATAAATGTATATATACACATACACACATATATACATATACATGTATAAATACACATATATACATATATATGTATATATACACACGCATATACATATACATGTATATATATATATATATATATATATATATATATATATATATATATATATATATATATATATATTCACATATATACATATATAATCATATACTTAAAAATATATACATATATAAATGTATACATATACATGTATATACATATACATGTATATACATATACATGTTTATATACATATTTTTGATTTTTTTATTTCAGGCAATGACATAAAAAAGTACAAAGTTGACAACACATAATAATATAAATGAATATAGTGCAAAAGGTAATGTATAGTATGTAATGCATGATTGTCCAGAGGTGAAAATAAGGCTTTGGAAAACCCTAAATTCTGGTAATTCCTGGAATTGTTTTGAACTTCAAAAATGGTAGTTTGATTGTCCAAGGTGAGTGGAGTGTGTGGATGTTGGAACGGTTTTGAATCGGATGAGAAATGTGGGATTTGCAGTAGATTGTATAATTCATACACATTCATTGTCAATCGGGAGAAATTGCTGGAAATTCCAGGAAAACTGGGAATTTTGTTATTGGGAAAACATGTTTTGGCTTCGAGACCTCGGAAGAGTAGCGTGTGTGGATGGTTGAAAAGTCCAAATCGGGTAAAAAGTGGCACACAATTTTGACAATTGTAGAACTATGAATATCTCCATTCATTTGAATGGAAATTTCCTGGAAATTCGGGAAATCCTGGATTTTTAGAAAATATTGATACTAGCACAATTGCCCTCAAAGACATGAATGAGTTGGTGTTTGAATTGTTCAAATCGGCCGAAAAATGTCGATGATGTAACAGTTAGATTTAAGAATTGGTATTTCGAAATTCCGGGAATTTGGGGGAAACCGGGAAATTGTACAAAAAAAAAAGGAACATTTGTTGTCCCAACTAGGAGGAATGTTTTGAAAGTTAAAGTACCCATGCCTGTGTGTGAATGTGAATGAATGTCGGGTGGGGGTCGGGGTTCAATTGGCAGCCATGTTTCTGCTTACCACCACCAACGTGTGCATGAGGACTGAATGATTAATGGGTTGCTGTATACATTCAATATGTTGTTATTATTAGTAGTAGGACATGCATGCAGGCTTAGGTCAATGGAATCAATATTTACTCTGGCTGG